>NC_041387.1:267310793-267334717 GCF_002162155.2 Triticum dicoccoides
GGGTTCTTGCTAGTTTTTTTTTGGGGGGGGGGGGAAGAGGAGATCTAGATCCACATTTCCACCAATCACTTTCTCCTCTATGTGAGAGGAACCTCTTGGATCTAGATCTTGGAGTTCTTCGTGTTCTCTTCTTTCTTCTTCCTCTCATTTTCCTCCCTAGCATTAGTTGCTTTTGTGGGATTTGGGAGAGAAGGATTTGGGCACTCCGTGTGCCCTTGCCATTGCATTTGGTGCATCGGTTTTAGTTCTCCACGGTGATAGGTGGAAATTTCAAGTTGAGAAGCTTATTACTCTTGGGTGCTTGGTACCCTTGAGCTTGTTCCTCTTGGGTGCCTTGGTGCCCCAGACGGTTGGTGGTGTTCGGAGCTCAATCATTCTGGTGTAAAGCTTCGGGGAAGTGTCGAGGTATCCATTTAGGTTGTGGAGATCGCCCCGAGCAATTTGACGGGTTTGGTGACCGCCCCCAAGGGTTGCCAAAGTGTACGGGTTCGATGACCGCCCCAAGGGTTGCCATTTGTACGGGTTCGGTGACCGCCCCCAATGGTTGCAATTTGTACGGGTTCAGTGATCGCCCCTAAGGGTTGCCATTTGTACGGGTATGGTGACCGCCCTCAAGGGTCCCTTAGTGGAATCACGACATCTTGCATTGTGCGAGGGCATGAGGAGATTACAGTGGCCCTAGTGGCTTCTTGGGGAGCATTGTGCCTCCACACCGCTCCAAATGGAGATTAGCATCCGCAAGGGTGTGAACTTTGGGATACATCGTCGTCTCTGCATGCCTCGGTTATCTCTTACCCGAGCCCTTTACTTATGCACTTTAGTTTGGGATAGCCATAGTATGGCATGTTATATATCTTGCTATCACTTTGTTGTTTATCTTGCTTAGCAGAAGTTGTTGGTGCACATAGGTGAGCCTAGTTGATTTAGGTTTTGTTCTTGACAAATTAAATGCTAGTTTAGTCCGCATTTGTTCAAGCCTAAATCGTAATTATTTTAAAGCGCCTATTCACCCCCCTCTAGGCGACATCCACGATCTTTCAATTAGTATCAGAGTCTCGTCTCTCTTTATAAGGCTCAACCGCCTAGAGAGTAAGGATGTCGATTAGGGGCTTAGGATTCTCTGACACTCTTAGTTTCTATGGCACAAATTTTGATGTTTGGGTAATTTTCATGCTTAATCTCTTTAGGGTCATGGATCCAAAGTTAGAGCGAATTGTATATATGGGTTTTTCTCCTCCAAAGGATCCCCAAAGATTATCTTTAGAGGATGATAAAAACTCTTATATCTCAATGCTTAAGCTTCTAATGTGCCTTTCGATGCATTGAGCAATGTAGTTATATTTCAACTCATTCCGTTTCACGATGCTCATGAGTTGTGGACAAAGCTTCAAGATAAATATGGCGTGTCCAAGATTTGTGGGGATAATTGTCCTCCCTCCACCTCTGGTCATATAGTGTTCTCAACTTCTTCTTCTTCACCTACATGTGGTTTGCCACAAGGTAATGACATGGTGAGTACCGGTGTTCATTGCAATGATGATAGTGGGCTCATTGTTGATAATCCTTCATAAGTTTCCTATTGCAATGATTCATCTTTGGACTTTAGCACTTTGAGCACTCCAAATGTTTCACATGCTTGTGTTGAGAGTCCATGCATATCATGTAGAAATTGCTTGACTAAATCACATGATGATATGCTTGCTATATCTTGTTGCCATGATAAAAATGCATGTATTTCCTTGAGTTGTTGTGCTAACAATGTAGAGGAAACCCAACACTCCATGGAACAAGATGTGGTCTTGAATGGTGCTTCAAGGGATCCTAAATCATCATCTATTGCAAGTTGCCTTATGGCTAAGGCTTCAAAGGTATCTCCTACTCTGCACCCCAATATGTCTCTTGATGATGATGTTAATGCTAATAATGATGAGTATAATGATGAAGAGAGTGATAATGTTGCCTCCTTAAAAATTAAGGGGAAAATGGTTTTCAAAGCTCTTCATAAAAATAAAATTGCTCGTTCCAACTTCATGGAAATCATATCCTTTGCCATTAAGGGAAAGAAATATATTGGGGAGTTGGAATCTCATCTTGAGGAGCATGAGGTCACCATTGAGAAAATGGAAGGTCATGAACGTGGTTACGCTAATGAGATTGCAGACATCTCCCAAGCTCTTGAACTTGAACAAACTGTTGGGGAACGTAGTAATTTCAAAAAATTTCCTATGCACACGCAAGATCATGGTGATGCATAGCAACGAGAGGGGAGAGTGTTGTCCATGTACCCTAGTAGACTGAAAGCGGAAGCGTTAGAACAACACAGTTGATGTAGTCGTACGTCTTCACGGCCCGACCGATCAAGCACCGAAACTACGGCACCTCCGAGTTCTAGCACACGTTTAGCTCGATGACATCCCTCGAACTCCGATCCAGCCGAGTGTCGAGGGAGAGTTCCGTCAGCACGAGGTGTGGTGACGATCTTGATGTTCTACTGACGCAGGGCTTCGCCTAAGCACCGCTACAATATTATCGAGGACTATGGTGGAGGGGGGCAATGCACACGGCTAAGAGATCAAGAGATCAATTGTTGTGTCTCCAAGGGGTGCCCCCTCCCCGTATATAAAAGAGTGGAGGAGGGGGAGGGCCGGCCGTCTCTCTATGTCGCGCCCTAGGGCTGTCCTACTCCCACCGGGAGTAGGATTCCCCCTTTCCTAGTAGAACTAGGAGCCCTTCCAAGTAGAAGGAGTAGGAGAGAAGGAAAGGAAAGGGAGAAGGAAGGAAGGGGGCGCCCCCCTCCCTAGTCCAATTCGGACTAGTCCATGGGGAGGGGTGCGGCCACCCTTTGGGGCCTTTCTCTCCTTTCCTGTATGGCCCATTAAGGCCCAATACGAATTCCCGTAACTCTCCCGTACTCCAAAAATACCCGAATCACTCGGAAGCTTTTCGATGTCCGAATATAGTCGTCCAATATATCGATCTTTACGTCTCGACCATTTCGAGACTCCTCGTCATGTCCCCGATCTCATCCGGGACTCCGAACTCCTTCGGTACATAAAAACACATAAACTCATAATATAACTGTCATCGAAACCTTAAGCGTGCGGACCCTACGGGTTCGGGAACTATGTAGACATGACCGAGACACGTTTCCGGTCAATAACCAATAGCGGAACCTGGATGCTCATATTGGCTCCTACATATTCTACGAAGATCTTTATCGGTCAAACCGCATAACAACATACGTTGTTCCCTTTGTCATCGGTATATTACTTGCCCGAGATTCGATCGTCGGTATCTCAATACCTAGTTCAATCTCGTTACCAGCAAGTCTCTTTACTCATTACATAATGCATCATCCTGCAACTAACTCATTAGCCACATTGCTTGCAAGGCTTATAGTGATGTGCATTACCGAGAGGGCCCATAGATACCTCTCCGACAATCGGAGTGACAAATCCTAATCTCGAAATATGCAAACTCAACATGTACCTTCAGAGACACCTGTAGAGCTCCTTTATAATCACCAAGTTACGTTGTGACGTTTGGTAGCACACAAAGTGTTCCTCCGGTAAACGGGAGTTGCATAATCTCATAGTCATAGGAACATGTATAAGTCATGAAGAAAGCAATAGCAACATACTAAACGATCAAGTGCTAAGCTAACGGAATGGGTCAAGTCAATCACATCATTCTTCTAATGATGTGATCCCATTAATCAAATGACAACTCATGTCTATGGCTAGGAAACACAACCATCTTTGATCAACGAGCTAGTCAAGTAGAGGCATACTAGTGACACTATGTTTGTCTATGTATTCACACATGTACTATGTTTCCGGTTAATTCAATTCTAGCATGAATAATAAACATTTATCATGAAATAAGGAAATAAATAATAACTTTATTATTGCCTCTAGGGCATATTTCCTTTAGTCTCCCACTTGCACTGGAGTCAATAATCTAGTTCACATCGCCATGTGATTTAACACCAATATTCACATCTTTATGTGATTCATACCCATAGTTCACATCGTCATGTGATCAACACCCAAAGGGTTACTAGAGTCAATAATCTAGTTCACATCGCTATGTGATTAACAACCAAAGAGTACTAAGGTATGATCATGTTTTGCTCGCGAGAGAAGTTTAGTCAACGGGTCTGTCACATTCAAAGCCATATGTATTTTGCAAATATTCTACGTCTACAATGCTCTGCACGAAGCTACTCTAGCTAATTGCTCCCACTTTTAATATGTATCCAGATTGAGACTTAGAGTCATCTGGTTTGGTATAAAAGCTTGCATAGTTGTAACTTTTACAACGAGATCTTTTATCACTTCCATTATTGAGAAATATTTCCTGTCGGTGTACTAGAGTAGGGGTACCCTAGTATCCCGAACTTGTGCACGGGCAATTGCAGCACCCCGCGGCAAGGCTTGCCGGGTGACCGCCAAGGTCCTCCGTGGTTCCCTTGGAGCCATTCAAGAACAAAGTATTCAAGCCAAGGAGACAAGGCCCCGGCAAGAGGAGCTTGCCGGGAAGGTCAATCAAGGCATCACAAGGAACTTGCCGCGACGCTCCGCGCATCCCGGCAAGGCCCGGTGAGCGACAAGATTCCGGGCGCGGCAAGACAACGACCGCGGCAAGGTGCTTGCCGCGGCAAGCGGCCACCCTGTACCTACGCTCCAGCACATCCACCAACGTGTCGCCCTGGGGGCCTTCCAGGCACGCGTGGCGAGAGGATGTGCAGCCAGCGGTGCGCGGTGGCATGCGACGCTGACAAGATCGCCATCGTGGCGAGCGGTGGCGTCTCTGACGGTCCCTTTTTGCACTGTTTGGGCGACGCAGACGGGCATTTAATGCCTTTGTCCCCTGCCGTCAGGGTTAGGTAGGATGCACTATACAGGTAGCTGTACCAACCACAACTCCTTTTCCATTTTTGCCCTTCTCTGTGTTGCCACCTGTCGGTGACCCCTTGAGCATATAAAAGGAGGCCCATGCGCAATGTAGGGGGGGGGGGTTCGGAAGGTTCGAACCCAGAAAATCACACACGCTCGGCCTCATTAGCAGCTAGAGTGTACTGTAGCACTCAGCGCTCTTGAGAAAGAACACAATACAATCAGACAAGCAGTAGTAGGAGTATTATCTCTCCGGAGAGCTCCGAAGCTGGGTAAACTGCTCGTGTGCTTCGCCTCGATCTGCTCTTCGTACGATCTCCGCCCCCCGCCGAACCGAAAGGGGCTCGGTCCGCCGGCCCTATAGGTGTTCGTGGATTAGCTTCCCCGACATCTTTGGCGCGCCAGGTAGGGGGCGTCGAGGTTGTGTGAACCTGATCCGGTGTTCACACGAGCTAGATCTTCATTTTCTTCATCGACATGCCACCGAAGAAGAAAACTTCGGCGGCAGCTGCTCCGTCCACGTCACTTCCACCACCACTGGAGCAAACGGGTGGTGGAGTAGACGCCGGCGGAAGAACGGACGTCGACGAGGAAGCTCACGACGCTGCCAGGTCCAAGGACAAGGCTGGACAGACCTCGGCGTCCGTACATGTACCACGCCCATCTCACGAGGCGCAGGACCGACAGCGTCATGCTATTCGCAGTACCATACGTTCGTTGGAACAAGATCGAGCTGGTGGATCTCAGGGTGCTCAAGACCAGCATGCACGCCAACGTGCTGGCACGAGCGAGACACGGTCGCCTGGACGGGATACTGCTCCTTCTAACATAGTTAGAAGTCCGAGCATATCCCGCTCCTCGCACCGTTCGCCACTGCCTCCCACCACTCCAGCAGAAGCTTTGGCACGAGCTCAACTGCTCCTGGATTACCCTCCAACAGAAGACAAGATCGATGGATGGAGGGCCACCATTCAGAGTCTCATCGGCTTCGCCAACGGCGACACTCCACGGCAGCCGAGTACTTCGCTGCCGTGGCAGGGCTGCCAGGCGCGAGCCGATGGCGACAAAACTGGTGAGGGTGCAACCACTATGCACTCTCCACCCCGAAGGCCAAGATCGCCGACTCGTCGGATCCACCTCGACAGCGACTCCACCGCATCATCAGATCCACGAGCTCGTCGCGATCAGCGCCAAGTTCTTCACGAACGATAGCAAGAAGACGCTCGTACCCGCATCGAGCGCCGAAGAGAAGTGCGACGTCAATCTGACAAGCGCGCTGGGCCCTCTGTTGACATGCATGCGCCAGGGGAACCAGGCGACTTGCCGTACGCGGTAGGTTGCCCTGCGTTCACTCGTGAGCTGCGGCAAGTCCAGTGGCCTAGCACGAAGAATTTCAAGCTAGATGTACCAGAGAAGTACGACGGCAAGTCGCATCCGTCGGAGTTCCTCAGCATCTACACCATCGCGGTGCAAGCTGCTGGGGGGCGGGACGACAAGATCCTTGCCAACTACTTCCCGCTGGTGCCCAAGCCCAATGTCAGATCCTGGCTCATGCACTTGCCGGACAACTCCATCCTCCTGGGCTGACCTGTGCCATCAGTTTGTCGGCGCCTTTACAGGTGGCCACAAGCCTCATGGCCAAGAGAGCAACCTTCCGCTGCTCGCCCAGAAGGAAGGAGAGCCCCTGCGCAAGTACATTCAGAGATTCAGCCGTGTACAGCACAACATCCCAGATGTCCACCCTGCCGCGGTAATCAGCGCGTTCCATCAGAACGTGCGGAACCGCAGGATGCGGGAGGAGATGGTGATGTGCAAGATCAGAGACGTCAGTGAGCTATATGCCCTGGCCGACAAGTGTGCACGTGCTGAGAAAGGGAGGAAACTCCCCGGAGAGAATACAGGAGCAGGAGGATCTGATAGTGAGGAGACTGCCCCGGCAAAGAAAAACCGGCGGCGGAACAACAGGAAGAAGAAAGGCAAAGAGGTGCTAGTCGTTGAGCAGTCCGGCAAGAAGCCCAAAGCTAGTAGCTCCGGCAAGGAGGTTGCCGCAGCTATGGCGGTCGCCGACAAGCAGGACAGCACCAACAAGCAGTACTGCAAGATCCACCGCACCAAGGGCCATGACCTCCAGAGCTGCAAGAATGTTGAGCAGCTTGTCGAGCAGCAAAAGGCTGAATACGAGCGACACGACAAGGAGAAAGCCCAGGAAGGTGCTGGAGGAGCTGGCAAGAAACGTCCCGGCCGAGGAGGACGCCGCGGCAAGGCCAAGCAGCGGCAAGGAGACAGACCTCCCCGCGGCCGCGACAAGGATGAATATGACGACGATGATGAAGATATGGATGATGACGAGACTGACGAGCAGGAGTTCCAGAAAGCCACAGAGGTCCTATGCGTTGACGGTGGTGCTTCTCTGCATACTTCACACCGCCAGCTCAAGCAGTGGGTGTGGGAAGTTAATGCGGCAGAACCACCCATCCAGTCACGCAAGCCTCTGAAATGGTCCAGCACGCCTATCATCTTTGACATTGAGGACCACCCAGATCGCATAACTATGGTCGGATGCTTGCCGATGTTGGTCTCACCAACTATCCGCAACCTCAAGGTCACTAAGATGCTAGTTGACGGCGGGGCCGGCCTGAACCTGATCTCCTCCGCGGTACTCCAGAAACTTCAGATCCCCGATAGCGAGCTCGAAGAGACCGGCACATTCCAAGGAGTCAATCCGGGAAGGAGCAAGCCGAAGGGAAAGATTACGTTGCCGGTAACATTTGGCAGCGAGTTGAACTTCAGGACTGAGAGGGTCACCTTTGACGTTGCTGACTTTCCATTGCCTTACAATGGGATACTCGGCCGTCCAGCACTCGCCAAGTTCATGGCAGCCTCTCACTATGCATACAACGTGCTAAAGATGCCAGGCCCGATAAGTGTCATCTCTGTCCCTGGCGACAAGAAGGATGCCCTTATCTGCACCGACAAGATCTACCGGGAAGCAGCAGCCGCAACAGATCGCAGATCACTTGCTGTTGAAGCTCCCGGGGGGAAAAAGAAGACCAAGTCCGGAAAGAGCTCTGATGCCCACTCCGGAAAGCGCACCTCTTCGGAGTGCTGCGCTACCGTCGAGGACGCACGATCGAGCTCCACCGGCAAGTGTAAGAAGACAATGGCAGCTCCACCAGAGACCAAGAAGGTGTCCGCCAAGGAGGACGACACTGGTGGTACCTTCACCATCAGTGCCACTCTCGACCCTAAATAGGAAAGCGCGCTCGTTGCTTTCCTGCGGGCGAACGTCGACGTGTTTGCGTGGCAACCGTCTGACATCCCCGGTGTTCCCAGGAAAGTAATCGAGCACCATCTTGCCGTATGTCCTCATGCGCGGCCCGTCAAGCAGAAAGTCAGGAAACAGGCAGTGGAGCGCCAAGAATTCATCGCAGAAGAAATCAAGAAATTGGAAGCAGCAGGCCTTGTTAGAGGGGTGCTCCATCCTACGTGGTTGGCCAATCCTGTAGTCGTGCGTAAGGCAAACGGGAAATGGAGGTTTTGTATCGACTTTACCGATGTTAATAAAGCTTGTCCCAAAGACCCATTTCCCTTGCCGCGCATCGACCAGATTATTGACTCCATGGCCGGATGTGACTTGCTTTCATTTCTTGATGCATACTCAGGATACCATCAGATCTTCATGGCAGAAGAGGATGAGGAGAAGACCGCATTCATCACCCCATGTGGCACATACTGTTTCGTACGGATGCCCTTCGGTTTAAAGAATGCAGGTTCAACATTTGCAAGAGTAGTCCATCACGCTTTTGAACCACAGATGCACAGAAATGTGGAAGCCTACATGGATGACATAGTGGTCAAGAGCAAGGACAGGGTGACCCTGATTCAAGATTTAGATGAAACCTTTGCAAATCTGCGCAAGATCAACCTCAAGCTTAACCCCGAGAAGTGTGTGTTTGGAGTCCCTTCCGGCAAGCTTCTCGGGTTCTTCGTGTCTCAGCGGGGAATTGAAGCCAATCCTGACAAGATCAAGGCCATTGAGCAGATTGAAGCACCGAAGCGCGTCAAGGATGTACGAAGACTTGCCGGCTGCGTAGCTGCTCTCAGCAGGTTTATTTCTAGATCTGCTGAGCGCGCCCTGCTGTTTTTCAAAATATTGAAAAAGGCAGGTCCAATGAAATGGACTCCGGAGGCGGAGGTTGCGCTGCAGGACTTGAAGAGATACCTGTCCTCCACTCCAACACTTGTCGCACCTAAGCCACAAGAGAAGTTGCTGCTATATATAGCGGCAACCAATCAAGTGGTTAGTGCTGCGTTAGTAGCGGAGAGGAAGGCAGATGATGAGCCAGCAACCACGGCAGATGCATCCAGCGACAAGCAGGGGACTTCGCCGGCAAGCTCTGGTCCCGACAAAGATGGATCTGTGCAGGAGCATGAGAAGATGCAGAAGAGGATGGTGCAGCGCCCAGTTTACTTTGTCAGTTCCCTTCTGCAGGGGGCTAGGTCAAGGTACTCTGGTGTGCAGAAATTGCTTTTTGGCCTTCTCATGGCTTCGAGAAAGCTGCGCCATTACTTCCAAGCACACGAGATCACAGTCGTCACTCATTTTCCGCCGAAGAGGATACTGCAAAATCCAGAAGCAACAGGCAGGATTGTCGAGTGGGCACTGGAACTGTCAAGCTTTGGCCTCAAGTTTGAGAGCACCTCAACTATCCAAAGCAGAGCACTGACAGAGTTCATAGCGGAGTGGATGCCAACACAAGATGAAGAAATACCAGAAACGAGCATCCCCGTCAAGGAAGCAAGCAAAGAGTGGCTAATGTACTTTGATGGTGCCTTCTCGCTGCAAGGCGCCGGTGCAGGCGTACTGCTTGTAGCACCCACCGGAGAGCACCTCAAGTATGTAGTCCAGATGCACTTTCCCAAGGAGCAAGCAACGAACAATACTGCAGAGTCTGAAGGTTTGCTTGCCGGTCTCAGGATCGCAGCAGACCTTGGGATCAAGAAGCTCATTGTCAGGGGTGACTCACAGCTTGTCGTCCGCCAAGTGAACAAGAATTATCAGAGTCCGTTGATGGAAGCTTACGTTGATGAAGTGAGAAAGCTAGAAGAGCGCTTTGACGGCTTACAGATGGAACATGTTCCAAGAGCTCAGAATGACATCGCCGATGGCCTGTCGAAGTGCGCTGCACTTAAGTTACCTGTGGAACCAGGGATCTTTGTGCTCAAGCTGACTCAACCATCCGTAACGCCATCAACTGGACAGAGCAAGAAGAGGAAGTTGATTTCTGGTGACTATTTTCCGGCAGAGCTCCCCGAAGCCGCCGCCAAGAAGGTCCCTAAAATCAACACCAAGGATGCTGAGGAGCAGTCTGCTCTGGCAAGCCTTAGTGCATGTTCCGTTGAAGCAGACGCTCCCGACAAGCTTTGCTCCGACAAGCTTGCCGGGGAACATCAAGCTCCGGCTGAGCCGCAAGTTCTTGCCATAGAAGCGGATGTTCCCGCAGCAGCAGATGTGCCTTTAGTCCTTGTTGTCGAGCCGCAAGCTCCAACATGGGCACAACAGATTATCCATTTCCTTCAGACAGGAGAACTTCCCGAAGAGCAAGAAGAAGCGGAAAGAGTAGCCCGGCAGTCAAGTATGTACCAGTTTGTTGACAACACACTGTACAGAAGAAGGCTCAACGGCGTGAAATTGAAGTGTATTCACCGGGAAGACGGACAAAAGCTGTTGGCAGAGATACATGGAGGCATATGTGGTCACCACATTGGCGCAAGAGCACTTGTCGGCAAAGCGTTCCGGCAAGGTTTCTTTTGGCCGAGAGCCCTCCAGGATGCAACTGCACAAGTAACCAAGTGTGAAGCGTGCCAGTTCCATTCCAAGCAGATGCACGAGCCAGCTCAAGCTCTCCAGACGATCCCTTTATCCTGGCCATTTTCGGTCTGGGGGCTCGACATCCTCGGACCCTTTCCCCGAGCTGTCGGGGGATTTGTGTACTTGTACGTTGCAATCGACAAGTTCACAAAGTGGCTGGAAGTGGAAGCAGTGAGGAACGTAACAACACAGTCAGCAGTCAAGTTCTTCAGGTCGATTGTTTGTCGCTTCGGGATCCCTAACAGGATCATCACCGACAATGGCATGCAATTCACGAGCCGCACCTTCATGCAGTACGTCCAAGATCTTGGCGCCAAGGTCTGCTTCGCTTCTGTTGCTCATCCGAGAAGCAATGGTCAAGCGGAGAGGGCAAATGCTGAAGTGCTGCGCGGGCTCAAGACCAGAACTTTCGACTAGCTGCACAAGTGCGGAAAAAACTGGATCGAGGAGCTGCCGGTGGTTCTTTGGTCGATCAGGACGACGCCAAATCGAGCCACTGGCCAGACACCTTTCGCTCTAGTCTATGGAGCAGAGGCAGTTCTCCCCACGGAACTCGTATACGGGTCACCTCGAGTGCTCGCTTATGATGAGCTTGAGCAAGAGCAGCTGCGACAAGATGACGCGCTGCTCCTTGAGGAAGACCGTCTTCAGGCCGCTATACGAGCTGCTCGATACCAGCAAGCTTTGCGCCGCTACCGTAGCCGCAAAGTTAGTGCCAAAAGTTTCAAGGAAGGCGACCTTGTTCTTCGGCGCGTTCAGTCCACCAAGAATTCCAACAAGTTGACGCCAAAGTGGGAAGGCCCTTATCGGGTGAAACGAGTCACTAGGCCTGGCGCTGTCCGCCTTGAGACCGAAGATGGCGTTTCGGTGAGCAACTCCTGGAACATTGAGCATCTTCGTAAGTTTTACCCATAGGGTGCGGTTGCCGGAACTTGTTCCGGCAACCACCTTTTGTGCAAGTCTTGCCGATGTTGCATGTAATCCTTTGTACAAAGCCGGGCACAGACCCCATGCATAAGTAAAACTTATGTGCTCCGCACATCTTGTCAATATCATGCTATCTACTTTACTTTTGCATGCGTTGTCTGATATTTTGTGCAGCACCTACCCCCGGTAAGCAATAACGAGCCGTAAGGCTCCATATCTTATTTTCTCTTCTTTCTTTTTCTCAAAAAGGAAAAGAAGGTTCCCTCGCACACAAGTTTGCCAGGGGGAAAGGAGAAGATAATGGTGTGGACCAGGCATCGTTCAAGCAAGTTCTCGCCTTGCCGGGAAGCAAACGACAAAAAAGAGCTAAGTTGCCAAAGTTTGAGCAATCAGTTTTAAAATTTTAAGTTATCTTCCTCGAACGACCGTACTTTGTATGGTAAACCTGTGCGCGGAGGAACCAACTCGTAGCTAGTTGCGCCCTTACTTTGTTTCGAGTCCGCTCAACAACTTAAGTGAGCTGCGACTAGTTGCGACAAGGTTTCTTGTCGGTAGCGGCACCGCCAGCAGGCTGCTGATGTCCCGCACTCAGCGCTCGCGGCCCAGGTGCCTGCACCGACAAGTTCCCTAAAAGCGTAGGGCAAAAACATACAAAGGAAGGGATCAAGTAAAGGAAATAACATAGCAAATCTCTACCCAAAATAGAGTTATATTACAAGATAGCTTGTCGCAGCTCTAATAGATTGTTCTCATGACATGACTAGCAGCGACAAGGAGAAAGAGAAAACGGGCGACCTAATCTACGCGATCGCCCTCAACCCTCTTGATTCCGCTCACCTTGTCCACAATGGGTGCGACAAGGGCCTTGAGCGCTTCCAGATCAGCATCCGGCGGCAAGGACTTGAGGACGTTGGTGAAGTTGAGGCCTGGGTTGCGGAAGGCCACCTTCATCAGCACCTTCTGGAGAGCTCCTGCGCAGATCTTGCACGACTCCTCGGCCAGCTGCTTTGGGATCTTCTCCCGGAGTCGCTGGAGGGCCGTTGCCACGCCTTTGAAGAACAAGCTGAGCTTGGCGCTGGATTGGAGGTGCTCGTCGGAGGAGTACCCGAGATCCTCCATCCCCAGCTGTGCCAGCTCCCCGTTGATGGCGGCGGCAAGATCCACAAGACCCTCAGTCCAGTGCTCCACAGTCTCCCTGAAGGCGTCGTGGGCGGCAGCAGCATTCGCCAGCAGCGCCTCGTCGGCCTTGATCTTCTCCGACAAGGCCACCTCCCTCTCCCTGGCGCCGTCCAGCGTCTGAGTCAAAGTAGCCAACTTCAACTCGAGATCTGCATTGGAATCCTTGGCGGTGCTGAGCTCCTTGCTCCTCTCAGCGAGAAGACCCTGCAGCTCACCATGAGCGGCAGCGTCCTTCTCGCGCTCACGCTTGAGCGCGGCAAGCTCCTCGCCGCTCGCCCTGAGATCGGCTTCCAGCTGCGCCACCTTCATCTCTAGCTCCTTCTTGGAGGCCTCGACAGCTGCGGCAGCATCCCTTGCCTCCTTGAGAGCCCCGCCAATTGCTTGCTCCCGCGCGGCAAGCTCCTCCTCGTGGCTGTCAAGGTTGATCTTGCGCTGCGCCTGCTCTCCTTCCTGCTCAAATAGACTTTCGGCGACAAGCCGTTGTTGCTCTTCAACCTCAGCCTTCGCGAGGAGGAAGGCTTTCCGCTCCTCGAGAAGTTGCTCCCTCTCCTCCGCCAGAGACCGGAGAGCTTCCTGCCTGAGATCCCGAAGCTCCTCCGCACGCTTCCTGATATCCACTCCCGCCTTCGCGACAAGTGCCTCTCGGGATGCCAGCTTGGCTTGTCGGGCGCGGTAGAGCGACAGCAGCTTCCGCAGCAGCCGCTCCTCCTCAGGCTCGTCGCTGCTGCTGCTTGGCGCATCGACCAGCACCAGCCCAGCGGAGGCGAGCACCTCTTCGTCAAAAGTTTCTCCTTCGACCGGCACCCTGGAGCTCGACGCCCAGGGGAGCTTGATGAAGACGCCATCGCCGGCCTTCAAATGGGCGCCGGGCTGGGGCTCTTCGGAGCCTGGCGCTGCAGCATCGGCGGAAGGATCGGCGGTCGACGTAGCGCCTGGCGCTCCTGCGGCCTCGGGGCCGTCAGTGCGATCGCCGGATCCCTCGCCCGCTTCTGCGGCGGCAGCCTTGGCGGCCTCTTCGCAGGCGGGATCATCAGCACCGGCCTCTTCTTCGGTGGCCACAGCGTCGTCGTTGTTGCCGCGCGCGTTCTCCTCGCCGGCGGCCTCGGTTTCCATCGGCTCCGTGGCAGGTGGATCTGACGGCCGAAGAGGGGAGAAAGGTCAAGCGAATATTCAAAAAGAAAATCAGAAGAAGAAGAATCCAAGGGAAGTTTTTCAAGCAAGAAGATTACCTGTATCTGCAGTCGTGGTCTCAACCACCGGAGGATCGCTGGTGCTGCCCCTTGCCGGAGAACCGTCCCTTGCCGGAGAATTCTCCCTTACCAGAGAATGCTCCCTTGCCGGGGAATCCTCCCTTGGCGGTGTAGTCGAAGCAGATGGCACTTCGGGGGCGGCCTCCGGGCCCTCCTGGTGAGGCTGCTCTGCTCCTACACAAACCAACAGACAGATATCAGCAAAAGAAGAGCACCCATGCGCGCCTGACAGCATGAAGTAAACCATATACTTACGTGGGGGGCAGCGCTGGGGGCTGCTTTGAGGAATCGTTGTCGGGTCCGACAAGGTGGTCTCGGACATGTCCTCTGCCGTCGTGGTGGGGTCGTCCTCGATGACAATCACCGGGGCCTTGGCTCTCTTCGCCGCTCTCTGGGCCAGAGTCCTGAAAAGGAACAGGTTCAGAGTAAAGCAAATCAGACACAAGACAAGACAACAAGAATTGAAGGACTACGAGGACAGCAAGGAATCTTACTCTTCTTCTTCCTCGTCGGAGCTGAGCGTGGAGAGATCGAAGTCTGGCTCACCTCCGATGCGACGAGGTGGAGGAGTAGGCTCCCTCGCCTGCTTGGCAGGAGCAGTGGCAGTGGGCCGGGAAGACCCCGCTTCGGTTGCCGCAGCGGCGTGAGGCGCTCCCGCGGCAACGGTGCTTGCCACGGTAGAGCGTGTCACGTGGCTCGGCGGCTGTTGACCTGTCTGCCGCCCCGCTACGTCCGCGGCCTTGCGGAGACGCCTTCTTGGCGGGGCCGGGGGCTCCGCCTGCGGCAAGCTGTCTGAAGGCTCGGGCCCGACAAGCTCTTCCTCGCCGGGATCGCTCGGCTCAGCTTCAGGCCCGGCAAGCTCTTCCTCGCCGGCGAACTCCTCTCGCTCGGCAAGGCTTGCCGCCTCTGCTGCCTCTGCCTTCTCCACGGTGAACCCAAACACGCCCGCGGCAGCGGCTGCTGCCGCCTCTTCCAGCCTGGTAGCGATGCGCTGCATCTCCGCATCGGTGGTGTTGCGGGTGAGGCTCTTCTGCTCATCGGCACGGACCGGCACTTCTACCAGGCCGTCAAAGAACTCCTACACGATGGCGTCTGCCGGCTCTTGCCAAGTTGGAACGATTCCATGAGAGTCCCACATCGGCATCATTGCACGGATGCGGTCAAGCGAAGAATTGTTGCACAGCGGAACGACGTCCAGCGGCAACATGAATGGATGCTGAGGATCACGCTTGAACAGCTCCAGGAGCATCGCGTCCAGCTCCAGGACAGTGAAGTTAAAGTTGAGGCCCGGGCGCAGCCTCATGATATCCGCCGAGTTCTGGAACTCCCAGGCGGGTCTCCCCCTCTCCTGTAGGGGGGCGATGCGGCGGCGAAGGAAATCTGCGCCAACAGCGCCTACAGTGAGCCCAGCAAGCCTGAGGCGAAGGATACGGGTGACGGCAATCCTCAGCCTATCATCTTCCGGGGCCACGTTGCTCCAATCATTGCCGCGTACTATTGGGGCTTGGCGCACAGCAGTAAATGGCTGCGGGTTCTCCTCGACAATCCAGCACCACTCTGCTCTCCATTCATCCCACTTGCTGCGGAGCTCTCCCTCCAGATAGGCTTCCTTCTTTCTGACTCTCGAGATCCAAGCGATTCCGCCGGCAAGGGGCTCTCCTCTCTCAACCTGGGGCATAAAGAAGTGGCGGAAGAGGGCTACGTTTGGATGGACTCCGACAAAGTTTTCGCACAGATGTGCGAAAACTGCCATGGTCAGGACAGCATTGGGGGTGAAATCAAGGAGGAGGAATCCGTAGGTGTTCATGATGTCACAGAAAAATTCAGAGTAGGGTGGGCAGAGCCCGCAATAGAAGAACAGCGCAAAGAAGGGATGCCCGTTCGGAGCCAGTCTCGAAGCGGTAGCCGGGAGTACCTTCGTGCGCGGATGCGCTCGCGTCTCCGTTGACCAGAAAAGGTAGTAGTACTCCCTCAGCTCCTTTGTGTCAAGCTGAGGGGGGAAGATGGCCCGCTCCTTTCACAGCGCCGCGAGCCGCTGCGCCTCGGCCGACTTCACGCCCTTCCCCTTGTCGGCTTTCGGAGCCATGGCGGAGGTGGCGGGGGAGATCGACGGCGTTGGTGGCGCCGGTGGCGATGGGGGGCGGAGCTCTGCTCTCTTTCGGCTTTGAGAAGAAGGGGGAGCGGCGGAGATTTTTGAGAATGGAGTAACAACCGGCGAAGTGGGCAAACTGCCCCTATTTCCCCTGCATATAAAGAGGGAGGGGGCGCACATTTCGCCCTTCCGAATAAAGAAACCACCCACGATCTCTCCCACGATGCCGCATTCAACGCGTGCCGTTTGGGGAGGGCGCGGTGGATACGGAGCAAGATACGGCGTGACCCAGTCCGCGCGTGCCCGTGCCCTGTTTTGGGCCTGGCCCAATAGCGCTCGGCACCGTGTGTGGCCCAGGCCCGGGGGCTCCTGTCGGTGTACTAGAGTAGGGGTACCCTAGTATCCCGAACTTGTGCACGGGCAATTGCAGCACCCCGCGGCAAGGCTTGCGGGGTGACCGCCAAGGTCCTCCGTGGTTCCCTTGGAGCCATTCAAGAACAAAGTATTCAAGCCAAGGAGACAAGGCCCCGGCAAGAGGAGCTTGCCGGGAAGGCCAATCAAGGCATCACAAGGAACTTGCCGCGATGCTCCGCGCGTCCCGGCAAGGCCCGGTGAGCGACAAGCTTCCGGGCGCGGCAAGACAACGACCGCGGCAAGGCGCTTGCCGCGGCAAGCGGCCACCCTGTACCTACGCTCCAGCACATCCACCAACGTGTCGCCCTGGGGGCCTTTCCAGGCGCGCGTCGCGAGAGGCTGTGCAGCCAGCGGTGCGCGGTGGCATGCGACGCTGACAAGATCGCCATCGTGGCGAGCGGTGGCGTCTCTGACGGTCCCTTTTTGCACTGTTTGGGCGACGCAGATGGGCATTTAATGCCTTTGTCCCCTGCCGTCAGGGTTAGGTAGGATGCACTGTACAGGTAGCTGTACCAACCGCAACTCCTTTTCCATTTTTGCCCTTCTCTGCGTTGCCACCTGTCGGTGACCCCTTGAGCATATAAAAGGGGGCCCATGCGCAACGTAGGGGGGGGGGTTGGAAGGTTCAAACCCAGAAAATCACACACGCTCGGCCTCGTTAGCAGCTAGAGTGTACTGTAGCACTCAGCGCTCTTGAGCAAGAACACAATACAGTCAGACAAGCAGCAGTAGGAGTATTATCTCTCCGGAGAGCTCCGAAGCTGGGTAAACTGCTCGTGTGCTTCACCTCGATCTGCTCTTCGTGCGATCTCCGCCCCCCGCCGAACCGAAAGGGGCTCGGTCCGCCGGCCCCATAGGTGTTCGTGGATCAGCTTCCCCGACATTTCCTTAGTCCTCACTAAGGATATTCTTGACCGCTGTCCAGTGATCTACTCTTAGATCAAAATTGTACTCCCTTGCCAAACTCGAAGCAAGGTATACAATAGATCTGGTACATAGCATAGCATACTTTATAGAACCTATGATTGAGGCATAGGGAATGACTTTTCATTCTCTTTCTATTTTCTGCCATGGTCTGGTTTTGAGTCTTACTCAACTTCACACCTTGGAACACAGGCAAGAACTCCTTCTTTGACTGTTCCATTTTGAACTACTTCAAAATCTTATTAAGGTATGTACTTATTGAAAAATCTTATCAAGCGTCTTGATCTATCTCTATAGATCTTTGATGCTCAATGTGTAAGCAGCTTCACCGAGGTCTTTCTTTGAAACACTCTTATTCAAGTATCCTTTTATGCTTTCCAGAAAAATTCTACATTATTTCCGATCAACAATATGTTATTCACATATACTTATCAGAAATGCTGCAGTGCTCCCACTCACTTTCTTGTAAATACAGGCTTCTCCAAAAGTCTGTATAAAACCATATGCTTTGATCAACTCATCAGAGCGTATATTCCAACTCCGAGATGCTTGCACCAGTCCATAAATGGATCGCTGGAGCTTGCACACTCTGTTAGCACCTTTAGGATTGACAAAACCTTATGGTTGCATCATATACAACTCTTCTTTAATAAATCCATTAAGGAATGCAGTTTTGACATCCATTTGCCAAATTTCATAAAATGTGGTAATTGCTAACATGATTCGGACAGACTTAAGCATCGCTATGAGTGAGAAAATCTCATCGTAGTTAACACCTTGAACTTTGTCAAAAACCTTTTTCGACAAGTCTAGCTTTGTAGATAGTAACACTACTTATCAGCGTTTGTCTTCCTCTTGAAGATCCATTTATACAATATGGCTTGCCGATCATTGGGCAACTCCACCAAAGTCCACACTTTGTTCTCATACATGGATCCCGTCTCAGATTTCATGGCCTCAAGCCATTTCGCGGAATCTGGGCTCATCATCGCTTCCTCATAGTTCATAGGTTTATCATGGTCTAGTAACATGACTTGCCGAATAGGATTACCGTACCACTCTGGTGCGGACCGTACTCAGAAAGACCGATGAGGTTCTGTAGTAACTTGATTTGAGGTTTCATGATCATCATCATTAGCTTCCTCACTAATTGGTCTAGGTATCACTGGAACTGATTTCAGTGATGAACTTGTTTCCAGTTCGGGAGAAGGTACTATTACCTCATCAAGTTTCTACTTTTCTCCCACTCACTTCTTTCGAGAGAAACTCCTTCTCTAGAAAGGATCCATTCTTAGCAACGAATATTTTGCCTTTGGATCTGTGATTAGAAGGTGTACCCAATAGTCTCCTTTGGGTATCCTATGAAGATGCATTTGTCCGATTTGGGTTCGAGCTTATCAGGTTGAAACTTTTTCACATAAGCATCGCAACTCCAAACTTTAAGAAACGACATCTTAGGTTTATTGCTAAACCATAGTTCATACGGTGTCGTCTCAACGGATTTAGACGGTGCCCTATTTTAACGTGAATGCAGCTATCTCTAATGCATAACCCCAAAACGATAGTGGTAAACCGGTAAGATACATCATAGGTCGTACCGTATCCCATAAAGTGCGGTTATGACGTTCGGACACACCATTATGCTGTGGTGTTCCATGTGGCGTGAGCTGTGAAACTATTCCACATTGTTTCAAATGAAGACCAAACTCGTAACTCAAATATTCATCTCCACGATCAGATCGCAGAAACTTTATTTTCTTGTTACGATGATTTTACACTTCACTCTGAAATTCTTTGAACCTTTCAACTATTTCAGACTTATGTTTCATCAAGTAGATATACCCATATCTGCTCAAATCATCTGTGAAGGTCAGAAAATAACGATACCCGCCACGAGCCTTAATACTCATTGGATCGCATACATCAGTATGTATTATTTCCAATAAGTCAGTTGCTCGCTCCATTGTTCCGGAGAACGGAGTTTTAGTCATCTTGCCCAAAAGGCACGGTTCGCAAGCATCAAATGATTCATAACCAAGTGATTCCAAAAATCCATCTTTATGGAGTTTCTTCATGCGCTTTACACCGATATGACCCAAATGGTAGTGCCACAAATAAGTTGCACTATCATTATTAACTTTGCATCTTTTGGCATCAATATTATGAATATGTGAATCACTATGATCGAGATCCAACAAACTATTTTTATTGGGTGTATGACCATTGAAGGTTTTATTCATGTAAACAGAACAACAATTATTCTCTAACTTTAAATGAATAACCGTATTGCAATAAACATGTTCAAATCATATTCATGCTCAACGCAAACGCCAAATAACATTTATTTAGGTTTAACACTAATCCCGAAAGTATAGGGAGTGTGCGATGATGATCATATCAATCTTGGAACCAGTTCCAACACACATCGTCACTTCACCCTCAACTAGTCTCTGTTTGTTCTGTAACTCCTGTTTTGAGTTACTAATTTTTAGCAACCGAACAAGTATCAAATACCCAGGGGCTACTATAAACACTAGTAAGGCACACATCAAAACCTGTATATCAAATATACCCTTGTTCACTTTGCCATCCTTCTTATCCACCAAATATACAGGGCATTTCCGCTTCCAGTGACCATTTTCTTTGCAGTGTAAGCACTCAGTTTCAGGCTTTGGTCTAGCTTTGGGCTTCTTCGCGGGAGTGACAACTTGCTTGCCATTCTACTTGAAGTTCCCTTTCTTTCCCTTTGCCCTTTTCTTGAAACTAGTGATCTTGTCAATCATCAACACTTGATGCTCTTTCTTGATTTCTACCTTCGTCGATTTCAACATCACAAAGAGCTCGGGAATCGTTTTTGTCATCCCTTGCATAATATAGTTCATCACGAAGTTCTAGTAACTTGGTGATGGTGACTAGAGAACTCTGTCAATCACTATCTTATCTGGAAGATTAACTCCCACTTGATTCAAGTGATTGTAG
Organism: Triticum dicoccoides; assembly: GCF_002162155.2. Lineage (NCBI taxonomy): Eukaryota > Viridiplantae > Streptophyta > Magnoliopsida > Poales > Poaceae > Triticum > Triticum dicoccoides. The sequence goes on from NC_041387.1 coordinate 267,331,329, forward strand.
TACCCAGACAATCTGAGCACATGCTCACTAGTTGAGCGATTCTCCTCCATCTTTTAGCTATAGAACTTGTTGGAGACTTCATATCTCTCAACTCGGGTATTTTCTTGAAATATTAACTTCAACTCCTGGAACATCTCATATGGTCCATGACGTTCAAAACGTCTTTGAAGTCCCGATTCTAAGCTGTTAAGCATGGTGCACTAAACTATCAAGTAGTCATCATATTGAGCTAGCCAAACGTTCATAACGTCTGCATCTGCTCCTGCAATAGGTCTGTCACCTAGCGGTGCATTAAGGACATAATTCTTCTATGCAGCAATGAGGATAAACCTCAGACCACGGATCCAATCCGCATCATTGCTACTAACATCTTTCAACACAATTTTTTTAGGAACATATCAAAATAAACATATGAAAGCAAGAACGCGAGCTATTGATCTACAACATAATTTGCAAAATACTACCAGGACTAAGTTCATGATAAATTTAAGTTCAATTAATCATATTACTTAAGAACTCCCACTTAGACAGACATCTCTCTAGTCATCTAAGTGATCACGTGATCCAAATCAACTAAACTATGTCCGATCATCCATCAATACTGCCGAACCAAAGTATGACATGCTGGTAAGCAGTATGACTTGTATCGCCCACAACTCACTTGTGTTCTACTCGTGCATATAACATCTACGCATAAAACCAGGCTCTGATACCACTGTTGGGGAACGTAATAATTTCAAAAAAATTCCTACGCACACGCAAGATCATGGTGATGCATAGCAACGAGAGGGGAGAGTGTTGTCCACGTACCCTCGTAGACCGAAAGTGGAAGTGTTAGAACAACGCGGTTGATGTAGTCGTACGTCTTCACGACCCGACCGATCAAGCACCGAAACTACGACACCTCCGAATTCTAGCACACGTTCAGCTCGATGACATCCCTCGAACTCCGATCCAGCCGAGTGTCGAGGGAGAGTTCCGTTAGCACGATGTCGTGGTGACGATCTTGATGTTCTACTGTCGCAGGGCTTCGCCTAAGCACCGCTACAATATTATCGAGGAGGACTATGGTGGAGGGGGGCACCGCACACGGACAAGAGATCAAGAGATCAATTGTTGTGTCTCCAAGGGATGCCCCCTCCCCGTATATAAAGGAGTGGAGGAGGGGGAGGGCCGGCCCTCTCTCTATGGCGCGCCCTAGGGGAGTCCTACTCCCACCGGGAGTAGGATTCCCCCTTTCCTAGTAGAACTAGGAGCCCTTCCAAGTCAAAGGAGTAGGAGAGAAGGAAAGGAAAGGGAGAAGGAGAAGGAAGGAAGGGGGCGCCTCCCCTGTCCTAGTCCAATTCGGACTAGTCCATGGGGAGGGGTGCGGCCACCCTTTGGGGCCTTTCTCTCCTTTCCCGTATGGCCCATTAAGGCCCAATACGAATCCCCGTAACTCTCCGGTACTCCAAAAAATACCTGAATCACTCGGAACCTTTCCGATGTCCGAATATAGTCGTCCAATATATCGATCTTTACGTCTCGACCATTTCGAGACTCCTCGTCATGTCCCCGATCTCATCCGAGACTCCGAACTCCTTCGGTACATCAAAACACATAAACTCATAATATAACTGTCATCGGAACCTTAAGCGTGCGGACCCTACGGGTTCGAGAACTATGTAGACATGACCGAGACACGTTTCCGGTAAATAACCAATAGCGGAACCTGGATGCTCATATTGGCTCCTACATATTCTACAAAGATCTTTATCGGTCAAACCGCATAACAACATACGTTGTTCCCTTTGTCATCGGTATGTTACTTGCCCGAGATTCAATCGTCGGTATCTCAATACCTAGTGCAATCTCGTTACTGGCAATTCTCTTTACTCGTTACGTAATGCATCATCCCGCAACTTACTCATTAGCCACATTGCTTGCAAGGCTTATAGTAATGTGCATTACCAAGAGGGCCTAGAGATACATCTCCGACAATCGGAGTGACAAATCCTAATCTCGAAATATGCCAACTCAACATGTACCTTCGGAGACACCTGTAGAGCTCCTTTATAATCACCCAGTTATGTTGTGATGTTTGGTAGCACACAAAGTGTTCCTCCGGTAAACGGGAGTTGCATAATCTCATAGTCATAGGAACATGTATAAGTCATGAAGAAAGCAATAGCAACATACTAAACGATCAAGTGCTAAGCTAACGGAATGGGTCAAGTCAATCACATCATTCTTCTAATGACATGATCCCGTTAATCAAATGACAACTCATGTCTATGGCTAGGAAACACAACCATCTTTGATCAACAAGCTAGTCTAGTAGATGCATACTAGTGACACTATGTTTGTCTATGTATTCACACATATATTATGTTTCCGGTTAATACAATTCTAGCATGAATAATAAACATTTATTATGAAATAAGGAAATAAATAATAACTTTATTATTGCCTCTAGGGCATATTTCCTTCACAAATCACCAAGGAATCTCTTGAGGAGACTTTTGTTCTAGAATTATCTAGAGTGAAGGAATCTCATGATAGAGCTCTTGAGGTGGCCAATGATTTTGAAACTAAAAATGAGAAACTTGAAGTTGCGCATGCTAAACTCTTTGAGGACTTTGGGCACCTCGAAAATGGCTCAAGGGTCATTAAGAGTGAGCTCATCAAACTCACCGAGTCTCATGTTCAACTTAAAGCTTCATATTAAAAAGAGCCTGCAAAGTTGCCTTCTCCTCTTATTGTTAATGATGATGCTAGTGCTACTAACTCTATTTCTTGTGAAGCATCCATTTTGAAGGAGAATGTTGACTTAAGGGCTCAACTTGCATTGCTATCTAGAAATTATGGGAAATTGGAAGAAAGTCATGAAAAGCTCACAAGCTCTCCTGATGATCTTCTAGTATCCCATAATGTACTAAAGATAGCTCATGAGGCTATGATGACTAAGGTAACTTCTAGTGAACCTCATGTGGATACTATCACTATTTCAAGTCTAAATGCGATATTGCCATGTGCTAGTCCTTGTCATTCATCCACTCATAATGTTGCTACATCTTGTGATGAATTGCTTTCCTTGCCTTATTGGTCTAACGTTGAAGCTTATACTTCCTCTAGTACTTTTGTTGAGACTAACCATGTAGAGGAAATCAAAGAGCTTAAGGCCCAAGTCACTTCTTTGAAGATTGACTTGCAAAAGTGTCATGAAGGAAAGTCCACACTCAGCAATATCTTGAGTGTGAAAAAATCCCCCAATGACAAAGGTGGACTTGGATTCAACTAAAATAAGAATAATAAGTACAAGAGCAACAAGAATAAGGGCCAAAAACAAGTCAATAATTTGACCAAGAGTTTGGGTACTGTAGGATCTTGAGAAGAGGTGTCTAGAGGGG
>NC_041387.1:267335001-267393346 GCF_002162155.2 Triticum dicoccoides
AAGTTCCAAAGTTGCAGTTTTTAGCCTTTTTAAAGTATAAGTGGAGTTTAGGCACAATTTTGACATTCACAACACATAGCAAGCAAGCATGCAAAGAGTATATGAGCAGCGGAAAGTAAAGCATGCAACTTGCAAGAATGTAAAGGGAAGGGTTTGGAGGATTCAAACGCAATTGCAGACACGGATGTTGTTGGCGTGGTTCCGATAGGTGGTGCTATCGTACATCCACGTTGATGGAGACTTCAACCCACGAAGGGTAACGACTGCACGAGTCCACGGAGGGCTCCACCCACGAAGGGTCCACGAAGTAGCAACCTTGTCTATCCCACCATGGCCGTCGCCCACGAAGGACTTGCCTCACTAGCGGTAGATCTTCACGAAGTAGGCGATCTCCTTGCCCTTACAAACTCCTTGGTTCAACTCCACAATCTTGTCGGAGGCTCCCAAGTGACACCTAGCCAATCTAGGAGACACCACTCTCCAAGAAGTAACAAATGGTGCATTGATGATGAACTCCTTGCTCTTGTGCTTCAAATGATAGTCTCCCCAACACTCAACTCTCTCTCATAGGATTTGGATCTGGTGGAAAGATGATTTGAGTGGAAAGCAACTTGGGAAGGCTAGAGATCAAGATTCATATGGTAGGAATGGAATATCTTGGCCTCAACACATGACTAGGTGGTTCTCTCTCAGAAATGGTAAGTTGGAAGTGTAGGTTTAGTGTGATGGATCTCTCCACGAATGAAGAGGAGGTGGAGGGGTATATATAGCCTCCACACAAAATCTAACCATTACACACAATTTACCAAACTCGGTGGGACTGATTCAACAGACTCGGTCGGACCGATTTAGTAAACCTAGTGACCGTTAGGATTTTCGGTGGGACCAAAATGCAACTCGGTGAGACCGATATGATTAGGGTTAGGGCATAACGTAATCTCGGTGAGACCGATTACACAAACTCGGTGAGACTGATTTTGGTAATTATCTAACCAGAGAGTTGGTCAGGCAAACTCGGTGGGACCGATTACTCAAACTCGGTGGGACCAATTTTGGTAATAGGTTAACCAAAGAGTTTGCATTGTAATCTCGGTAGTACCAATTACACAAACTCGGTGGGACCGATTTTGGTAATGGACATACACAGAGAGATTACAATCCCATCTCGGTGAGACCAAGATCCCTATCGGTGAGACCGATTTGCCTAGGGTTTGTGGCAGTGGCTAAGACATCAAAACTCAGTGGCGTCGGATAGAAAGAATTAGTGGGGCCGAGTTTGACTTTAGGTTTACGACATATGTGGATGTGAGAAAGTGGTTGAGGGTTTTGGAGCATATCACAAAGCACATGAAGCAAGAGGCTCATTAAACAACACCTCATCCCTCCTTGATAGTATTGGCTTTTCCTATAGACTCAATGTGATCTTGGATCACTGAAATGTAAAATGAAGAGTCTTGAGCTTGAAGCTTTAGCCAATCCTTTGTCCTTAGCATCTTGAAGGAGTTCCCACATCCTTTAGTCCATGCCACTCCAATGTTGAACTTATCTGAATTATACTAGATAAAAGTGTTAGTCCAACAAGAGATATGTTGACATTAATTACCAAAACCACCTAGGGAGCACTTGTGCTTTCAATCTCCCCCTTTTTAGTAATTGATGACAACATACATCAAAGCTTTAGATAAGGATATAAAGAATAGCAAGTAAAGCTTTGGAAAGACATGTAACAAGCATAGGCTCCCCCTACATGTATGCAATCCTATGAATATGAAATATAGAAGCATGTGAGAGCATAACCATGATAGAGCAGACAATGTGTTACATGTATCTTGGCCATATGAATCAGAGCAAGAAAATATTAAAGGAAATACCTTCATGCCCATGAGTCCTTCTTGCAAACAGTATGTACATCAGCAAGGTTTCCTCATACACATGATTGTGATGCATATACTTACCTTGTAGTCTTGAGTAGGCTTAGGATGGAATGAACCTGTGTAAACAAGGTTAGATAACACAGATACATCTACTAGCCAGAGCAAACAGAAGAAACCACAAGAATACCAAGACTGGGATGACATGTAGAGAGTGAGTACTAGGTACTACAGTTGATTAGACATGTCCCCAAGAGTAAAGATATGCAATGAATTTAAATGATTTCTTTCCCTTAGATGTCTTTCTCCCCCTGAATCTAACATGGGATACTGGGAGAAGATAGGGAACAGAAAATCAGAGCTGAAAGATATAAAGAACAGAGCTAATGCAAGCTAATACAAATAAGCACATATGAACATGCCTTTCCCCTCAAGAAGACATGTGGCATCTCTCCTCTTGAACACCAAGCATCTGGGATCCTTGAGAAATACTTTCTACTAGTATTCTCTCCCCCTGGAGATCTCTCTCTCCCCTTGAAGGATCTTCTCTCTCTCCCTCTGAGATGTGATCTCTCTCTCTCTCTCTCTCTAAATGATAAGCTTTGATGTGATCTCTCTCTCCCCCTTTGACATCAATTTCCAAGAAGGGCTTGATAAAGATGTAATCTCTCTCTCCCTCTCTGGAATTTGATGTGAATGGGTATGATCCTTGAGTCACAACATAAAGCAATGATAAAAATGTGATGCCTGTAGAGGACAAGATTCATTGAGTGGAGCTGGATCAGAAGAAACACAGAATAAGTGGCAAACTGTTTTTCCTATTGTGAAATCGGTGGCACCGAGTGGTATGCTTCGGTGGTACCGAAAGTGTTCGGTTGGACCGAAAATAACAAACCGGTGTAACCGAGTTCATCGCAGGGAAAACACTTGTCACCTCAGCTCACTAGACTAGAAAGATCTCACAAAGATTTGTAAAGAATTTACTGAATGATATGCAAGGAATTGGATGCAGAAAATGCAGAGCAAATAGAAAGAAATCTAGATGAAGTTTTTTTTGAAAGGGGAAACACATATGCATGAATCAAATGCAAAAACACAGAAGAAAACACAAGGGAACTTCATCTAGAGATGGTCGGCGATGAAGTCACCTATGTTAGAGTATATTGACTTAGGAGTCAAGTGAGATCACTTGATCATAGGTCATACTCATCGTTTAAGCTCAAAATGGGGTTGCCATTTTTTGTTTAAGCATCTTGATGTATTCATCTTGTCGAGTTGCTTTAGCTCATAACTTGGAGTAAAGCTTCTCTAGGATGGAATAACATACCTTGGTTGGTGGTGTTGTCCATGTAGTTGAACTTGTGTGAGTTGCTCGAGGTTGATGTAGCTTATCAAGAATTTGGAGCACCACTTGGAATTTGAGTCCATCTACCTACATGGGTTAGTTCTTGCAAGGAAGAGCACTTGTGTATAAAAAAAATGACTATCATGAAGTTTACCATAGAATTTGTCAAAGGATATGTTTGAATGGTTTCGTGCTCCCTTGTCTTCAACCACCTTTGTGGAGACTTGGTGATGTAGAGATTGCTCATGATATGAGTAGATTACAATCTCATGGAATTTGATTCAACCAAGTACCTACATGGGTTAGATAGCATGCAAGATACAAATATATCCAAGACATATGATTTTCATCATAAGAGAAATATCAAGGATTAGTCATAAGCTCATGTCTTGCATGTATCCAATGGAGTTTCTACTCCAAGTTTGAAGCATCAATGATGTTCAATTCTCCTCTCAACCTGCAAAACACTTTCTCATCAAGAGGTTTAGTGAATATATCCGCTAATTGCTTTTCGGTGCGAACATGCTTAAGGTCAATGTCACCCTTAGCAACATGATCTCAAATGAAATGATGACGAACTTCAATATGCTTAGTTTGAGAATGTTGCACAGGATTATGACCAATTTTGATAGCACTTTCATTGTCACAAAGCAATGGAACATGTTTCACGTATATCCCATAATACTTAAGAGTTTGGGTCATCCAAAGTAATTGAGCACAACATGAACCAGCGGCAATGTATCCCGCTTCAGCGGTGGATAAGGATACCGAGTTTTGTTTCTTGGAGGACCAAGACACAAGAGATCTACCAAGAAATTGACAAGTACCCGAAGTGGACTTTCTATCAACCTTGTCTCCGGCATAGTCTGAGTCGGAGTAGCCAACAAGATCGAAAGAGGCCCTTTTAGGATACCAAATGCCAAAATTTGGTGTATGGATTAAGTATCTCACTATCCTTTTCACAGCCTTAAGATGACTTTCTTTAGGAGCAGCTCGATATCGTGCACACATGCACACACTTAGCATAATATCGGGACATGAAGCACATAGATATAACAATGAACCAATCATAGAGCGATAAACCTTTTGATCAACCGGTTCATCATCTTTGGTCAAATCAAGATGTCCACTAGTAGGCATGGGTGTAGACAGACCTTTGCATTCTTGCATATTGAACTTCTTGAATAAGTCCTTAGTGTACTTCGTTTGAGAAACAAAAGTACCTTCCTTAGTTTGCTTGATTTGCAACCCAAGAAAGAATTTGAGTTCACTCATCATTGACATCTCAAACTTCTCCGACATTAGCTTTCCAAACTTCTCACTAAAATGAGGGTTAGTAGAACCAAATATAATATCATCAACATAGATTTGGCACACAAATAGTTCACCATTAACCCTTTTAGTAAAGAGTGTGGAATCGATTTTCCCAATTTCAAAGCCTTTTTCAATAAGGAACTTTGTCAAGCATTTATACCATGCTCTAGGAGCTTGTTTAAGACCATAAAGAGCTTTGTGAAGTTTGTAAACATGATTGGGTTTCTTAGGATTGACAAAGCCAGGAGGTTGTTTAACATAAACTTCCTCCTCTATTTCACCATTTAGAAAAGCACTTTTAATGTCCATTTGGTACAATGTGATATCATGGTGATTAGCATAGGCAAGTAAGATGCGAATAGACTCAAGTCTAGCAACGGGAGCATAAGTCTCACCATAGTCCATACCTTCGACTTATGTATAGCCTTGGGCGACGAGACATGCTTTGTTGCGAACTACTTGTCCATCTTCATCTTGCTTGTTGCGAAACACCCATTTGGTACCGATGATGTTGTGGTTGTTGTCGGGCTTCTCAACCAATGTCCAAACTTGGTTCCTCTCAAAGTTGTGTAGCTCTTCATGCATAGCATTTATCCAATCCGGATCTTCCAACGCTTCTTCGACCTTCATAGGTTCAATGATAGAGATGAAAGAATAGTTTTCACAAAAGTTTGCTAGACGAGTTTTAGAGCGAGTGATTCTCCCGGTTTGAATATCATTGTAGATTTGCTTGACGGGATGGTCTTTAGCAATTCTTGCTCGAACTCGTGAAAGCTTTTGCTTGGATCTTCGTTGAACATCTTCTTCATCTTGTTCTTCTTCTTGGCCTTCTTCATTGTTGGCGTTGTCGTTCTCTTGTCGTGGTGGAGAAGGAGGTTGTTGACATTCATCTTGATGCACTTCCTCGTTTCCTTCATCTTGGTGTGTCCCACTTGTGGATGCTTCCGTATCACCTCTTGGTTCACCTTGTCGTGAAGTAGAAGCTTCCACTTGGACAGACGAGGTACTCTCCTTCACCTCCGTTGGACGAACCTTGCCAATAGACAAGTCTTGTATTGCTTCCGAAGGATCTTTGTCTCCTACATCAACTGGCAGTTGCTCTACTTGCGAGCCGTTAGATTCATCAAACATCACATCTACCGTCTCTTCAACCTTTCGGGTGAAATTGTTGTAGACACGATATGTGTGAGAGTTTAAGCCATAACCTAGCAGGAAACCTTCATGAGACTTAGGAGCAAATTTAGAACGATGATGCTCATCAAGAATGTAGCACTTTGAGCCGAATACTCGAAAGTATCCAACTTGGGGTTTGTTACCGGTGAGGAGCTCGTATGCCATCTTGCCGAGTAGCTTGTGAAGATACGAGCGATTTGTTGCATGACAAGCTGTCTCAACCGCTTCTGCCCAAAAGTGCTTCGGCGTCTTGTACTCATCAAGTATCGTTCTTGCCATTTCGATGAGCGTCCAGTTCTTCCTCTCAACAACTCCATTTTGTTGAGGTGTGTACGTAGCCGAGAACTCGTGTGAAATCCCTTCTTCGTCAAGAAAGGTGTCCACATTTGCGTTCTTGAACTCCGTTCCGTTGTCGCTGCGAACCTTCTTGATCTTCACTTCAAACTGATTTTGGGCCTTCCTAGCGAAGTTTTTGAAGATCTTCTAAACCTGCGATTTATCATCGAGAAAGAATACCCAGGTAAATCTGGAAAAATCATTGATATAAATAGACCAAAAGAATTTCCACCGAGACTCTTGTAAGAGTTGGGACCAAAGAGATCCATGTGAAGTAGCTCGAGTGGCCTCTTTGTAGTCATGATGTTCTTCACGGGATGCCTTCCTCCAACCTATTTACCTGCCTGACAAGCACTGCAAAGTCTATCCTTATCAAATATGACATCATTAACTCCAAGGATATGATTTCCTTTAATAAGCTTGTCAAGGTTTCTCATGCCAACGTGACCTAGTCGTCTATGCCATAACCAACCTTTTGAGGATTTAGCAATGAAGCAAGTTTTAGGTTGGGCCTTTTTAGTGAAATCAACAATGTAAAGATCACCTCTACGTATATCGGTAAAGACCATTTTATGGTTGTCTCGACGAAACACTTGGCAATCAACTTCAGTAAATAAGACATTGAAACCAAAGTCAGCAAGTCTAGATACTGAAAGTAAGTTGTATCCAAGAGATTCAACGAGCATGACATTCTGAATGGAGCTATCATGTGAGATGGCCACCTTACCGAGGCCAACCACCTTACCCTTTGAGTTGTCACCGAAAGTGACATACTTTCGAGGACTATCATTATCAGCAAGCTCACGAAACATGTCTTTATATCCGGTCATGTGATCGGTGCATCCACTGTCAAGGACCCATTCCTTTCCTCCTGACATATATCCCCGAAGATTTGCCATAAGACCAAAATGTCTCATTGCATCATCAAGATCAAAGTCACTATCATCATCCTCATCATAGTATCCATGTTCGACATCGTCATATGGTGGATCAAATCCTAGAGAGGGTGATTCGTTAGAGTGATTTTGACAATGATCTTGTCTATGAATTTTTATAGCTTCAGAAATAATATCACTAATAATACCAACATTTCCTTTGGCACGCATAAGGTTTGTAAGCTCAAATAGACGATCACCAAACATAGGATCACTAGAATTCATCTTACTCAAGGCAATAGACTTATGAAGAATTTCGTCAAGATTTTTCAAAGAATAATCAGGAAATCGTTCCTCAAGAAATTTCCATATAGTGTAGGCACACTCAAGAGTAGGAAGTTTTATAATCAAGTTTCTAGGCAAACCTCTAGTGATAAGATTAACAGTTCTAACATTCCTAATCATGTCAATAGACTCATCAAGGGTAGGATGCATAGGATCAACACAAGGTGCACAAGGACTAGCAATGTACTTGTTCAAATGATATTGATTGAAAATTACAAGCATCTCATTTTTCCACTCATGGAAGTACTCCCCATCAAGAATAGGCACTCTATGTCTAAGACTCCCCAAAGTAGACTCATCCATCTTCCTCCAAAGATGATTAAACCAAAGCAATGGAAACCTTGCTCTGATACCACTTGTAGGACCTTGAGAAGAGGTGTCTAGAGGGGGTGGGGGTGATTTGACACTAAGTACCAAAGTTGCAGTTTTTAGCCTTTTTAAAGTTTAAGTGGAGTTTAGGCACAATTTTTACATTCACAACACATAGCAAGCAAGCATGCAAAGAGTATATGAGCAGCGGAAAGTAAAGCATGCAACTTGCAAGAATGTAAAGGGAAGGGTTTGGAGGATTCAAACGCAATTGGAGACACGGATGTTTTTGTCGTGGTTCCGATAGGTGGTGCTATCGTACATCCACGTTGATGGAGACTTCAACCCACGAAGGGTAACGGCTGCGCGAGTCCACAGAGGGCTCCACCCACGAAGGGTCCACGAAGTAGCAACCTTGTCTATCCCACCATGGCCGTCTCCCACGAAGGACTTGCCTCACTAGCGGTAGATCTTCACGAAGTAGGCGATCTCCTGGCCCTTACAAACTCCTTGGTTCAACTCCACAATCTTGTCGGAGGCTCCCAAGTGACACCTAGCCAATCTAGGAGACACCACTCTCCAAGAAGTAACAAATGGTGCGTTGATGATGAACTCCTTGCTCTTGTGCTTCAAATTATAGTCTCCCCAACACTCAATTCTCTCTCATAGGATTTGGATCTGGTGGAAAGATGGTTTGAGTGGAAAGCAACTTGGGAAGGCTAGAGATCAAGATTCATATGGTAGGAATGGAATATCTTGGCCTCAACACATGAGTAGGTGGTTGTCTCTCAGAAATGGTAAGTTGGAAGTGTAGGTTTAGTGTGATGGCTCTCTCCACGAATGAAGAGGAGGTAGAGGGGTATATATAGCCTCCACACAAAATCTAACCGTTACACACAATTTACCAAACTCGGTGGGACCGATTCAACAGACTCGGTCAGACCGATTTAGTAAACCTAGTGACCGTTAGGATTTTCGGTGGGACCGAAATGCAACTCGGTGAGACCGATATGATTAGGGTTAGGGCATAACGTAATCTCGGTGAGACTGATTACACAAACTCGGTGAGACCGATTTTGGTAATTATCTAACCAGAGAGTTGGTCAGGCAAACTCGATGGGACCGATTACTCAAACTCGGTGGGACCGATTTTGGTAATAGGTTAACCAGAGAGTTGGCATTGTAATCTCGGTAGTACCGATTACACAAACTCGATGAGACCGATTTTGGTAATGGACAAACACAGAGAGATTACAATCCCATCTTGGTGAGATCGAGATCCCTATCGGTGAGACCGATTTGCCTAGGGTTTGTGGCAGTGGCTAAGCCATCAAAACTCAGTGGCGCCGGATAGAAAGAATCAGTGGGGCCAAGTTTGACTTTAGCTTTAGGACATATGTGGATGTGAGAAAGTGGTTGAGGGTTTTGGAGCATATCACAAAGCACATGAAGCAAGAGGCTCATTAAAGAACACCTCATCCCTCCTTGATAGTATTGGCTTTTCCTATAGACTCAATGTGATCTTGGATCACTGAAATGTAAAATGAAGAGTCTTGAGCTTGAAGCTTTAGCCAATCCTCTGTCCTTAGCATCTTGAAGGTGTTCCCACATCCTTTAGTTCATGCCACTCCAATGTTGAACTTATCTGAATTATACTAGATAAAAGTGCTAGTCCAACAAGAGATATGTTGACATTAATTACCAAAACCACCTAGGGAGCACTTGTGCTTTCAGGTACCATTTTGTTCTTGTTGTTGTTCTAGGAACAATTGGAGATGCATTGGATGCTCGACTCACTTGCAAGGAAGGTGGCGTCACCATGTGCTTATTGGAGTCAAGCTAGGATGTTCAATGAACTACTATCTAATACGTTCAATTGGTATCTTCTACATCCTTCCAATGTTATCTCGGTAACGAGTATCTATTCATGCATTCCTCTCTTGCATTCAACCTTGTATAGTTGCATCTTGGCATGATATTAATTTCATCTTGTGATACCTATTTCCTTTCTCAAAGCATCCCAATGATGATCTCTTGTTGCTAGTTGTGATGTCTTTGATGAGGTGTGGTAGGAGTTCATTTATATACAATAATACCATATCTAGCCATGTGCTATGCTTTCAAGCAAACATCTTATTGGTATATTTATGACTTCCTTGTGGATATCTTGTTCTTTCCTTTGTGTAACTATTTCATGTGTTCATCCTTCTTTGTGGATTGATATCATCATGATTTTGATCTACCTAGAATCTTATACGCTCGAGAGAAGTTACATCTCTAGTTGATATTTTTATTCTTTCATGCCCACCTTTTTCCTTGGTGGTTTCGTGAAAGGATTTATCTTGAGTGCGGGTCTTATATCATTGCACCTTGATGCACTCTTTTGTGGTGAAGATTCTTTTTCTCTTGATTGTCTTGACGAGGCTTTCCATTTCGTTGGTATCACTCCTCTTGACAAAGCCATCATTTTCTATCTTCACCATGGGTTGTCACAAGTTTTGGTTTTTAAGTTGCTTTTTGGAGAGCTTGTGAACCCATTTGCTAGTTGAGTGTGTGTGTGGGAAGGACATGTCTTACACCGCTTAATGCTCATCCATATATTAGTCTTATCAAGTTCTTTGCCATGACTCACACACATCCTTTTGGTTGAGCCCATTTGTAAGTTGCCTCTTTTACATGTTGCTTAACCATGTGCTTGTTGCAAGAGCTATGCCTTGTCTCTTATCTTAGCCCACTTGCACTTGCTGTGAGTTTCTATTGATTTTGGGGAAGTGATGATCCTATTTTGTGCACTTGGTATCATAATGCAAATATTCTAAGTAGTGCACAAATCATGGGGAGCTTCACTAGTGTCTTTAGAACACTCCGTTGCTCTCTTGCAAGTGTTAGGCTGGAATTTTCTATATGCTTTCTTGCACTTCTCATGAGGTTCTAGTGATTTTGGGGGAGTGACGATCCTATTTTGTGCTTGTTGTATCCAAATACAAAACTAAATAATGCACAAAATATGGGGAGCTTCTCTAGTTTCTATAGAACACTTCTATGCTCTTATCATAATATCTTTTTTTTCATGTGGCTCCTAGGATCATTGGTTTAGTTGGTTCAATTGGTATCTTTTGATTGCTTGTTTCAATTGGTGTCTTTTGATTGCTTGACTGCTTGTTTCTCTCTTTGTTATGTCTTTGTGGCATATCATCCTTTTGCAATATTTGTATCCTCAACATGGTTTGTCTTCCTCCAAGTATTTATACTTGGGTGTCAGGACCCCAATCCTAAGTCATACCGATCTAGCATGTAACACATCATATCACTTTGCGGCCTCACGCACGGTATTCGCATGGGTACCTCCTTACCTGGCCCAGGACCGTTTGTGCCTTTTGGCCCACGTATATGATAGTCCCGCTAGCATCCATATGATAGAGAACCCGGGCCGACATGACTAGTCGCAAACCCAAAGTGGCACTAACTTACAGGGACATGCATACATGACCCAGCAATGCACGTGTCGGTCAACAGCGTGTGCAACCGAGTCGTAGCAAGCTACAAGGACTCCAGTAAAACAACACATGACATTTCCCCGAAGGGACAAAAACAGGAGCAAAGGAGGACACATGCCGATCATCCCATGTGTTCCGGAGCAGTAGGAAGCTACCATGGCTCAGTGGAAGCACTAGGAGACATTTCCCCATAAGAGAGACTACCAAGAATAAACAACTAGATTGTCGGACCCCACACATACCAATACACATTACACGTACGCATAACATGCACTATATGTATAGATACAACATGGCATCACAACATAACTCAATAACTCATATAGATAAAGGCCGAGAAGAGCCACATAGCATTTAACACAAACAGGGGTCACATGACCCAACATACAGAGCATACTAGCAATGGAAGCATAACATGTCTGAGTACATACAACTACAAATGAAAAAGGCTGAGAAGCCTGACTATCTACAAGACCCTCCCAAAAGTAGAAGATTGTAGTTGAGGTAACAAGCTAAACGTTGAAGTCCATGCAAAACTACTAGTGATACTGAGGTCTCTCTGCAAAAACATATATTAGGCAAATGTGGGTACAAATGTACCCAGCAAGACTTACATCAGAACTAGCTACATATGCATCAGTATCAACAAAGGGATGGTGGAGTTTAACTGCAGCAAGCCAGCTTTGATTCTGTGGCTATCCTGTACTACTAATGTTGGTAACTCTTTTGAGGTGGCGCACATGAGTCCACATATTCACTATATCAATACACCACTATGGATCCGCTCCCGTCTCCCTACGAGAAGGCCATCCATAGCACTCACACTTATCTTGCGCATTTTAGAGTATCCACTTTCACTTGTCTATGAACTACATAAGCAACCCAGTAGTCCATTACCACGGATGCGGCTATTCGAATAGATCATTTATAACCCTGTAGTGGTGTACTTCTTCATAGATGTTTCCACCACTTAGCGTCTGCACACGACATGTGCTCGGCAGACTTCAAGCGAAAGCCGGCGTGGGTGTAGACCATGACCTGACTAACCACACACGTCCCTACTCCAGGTTTATCGCCTATTCAGGTTCCATCCATAGGGAGTCTGGCCGAGGTTTCCACTACGGCCCCGTACGATGTGTGTAGGGTTGCCGAGGCACCAAACAGGCGACTCAGTACACCGGGCCACTTGCCTACCGCATCATAGCCGACCCCTCCGATCAGCGCTATGCACGGCCTCCAGAATGCTATAAACACCAGAAACTACTTGTAACTCATGGACAGAGGACAAGGGGGGTTAATAAGTCGAGCGGGGTCATATTTCAGGTTCCAACGTGTGGTAGTAACTATCTTGGATCACAAACACAGAACTGAGTTCCTGAGGACGGTTTCAATGAGATAACCCACCATGTACGCCTACATGGCCTCTCACCGCTACCTTTACCAAATCGTGTTCACACACTTAGCTCTCAACTATAGGACATGTTCATACTATTCCAATCCATCCCAGATGAATCAGACCTGACACAACTCTAAGCATAGCAGGCATAACAAGCAAGCATGAATGAGTAGGCACATCATGGCTCAAACAAATCCTACTCATACTAGTGGGTTTCAACTATTTACTGTGGCAAAGACAGGTCATGCAGAGGAAAGGGGTTCAACTACCGCAACATGTAACAGTTGGAACATTGTTGTCCTAATGCACTAAAAGAGAGCAGGAGCGAGAGAGTGGGATTGTATCAGAGTGATCAAGGGGATTTTTCTTTCCTGTCACTTCTGAAGATAGTATAGCTCTTCATCGGTGTCATCGAACTCATCGCCGGAACAACGTCTACTGAGGGGGGGAGGGACAATTACCGGCAACAGAGAGGAGACACAATCAATGCAATGCAACAATATGATGCATGAACGTGACATGACTATATGCTATGATTTGAGCTAATGCAGCTAGCAATGATTTAAATGGAGTTGGTTTGAACACTAGATTCATGTTCAAACTCCACATAAGGCATTTCAAATGCCATCAATTCAAATTGTCTTATACAACAACTTTAAGTTGTTCTAACATGCATGAAAATGCCATAAATAGATTCTTTGGATATTTCTGATAATTTTTCATATATAAATTATTTTCATTGGATTTATAGATTATTTTTAATGAATTTTAGAAGTTTTGGATATTTTCTGAAATAAATAAATCATTTCTGATTTATTTTAAATCTCAGAAAATATTTACTGTGTCAGCACTACATTAGGACGATGTCAGCAGGTCAACTGACCGCTCCAGCTCAAACCTGACCAGTGGGGCCCATTTCCAGTGACACATCCAGTTAACAGGGTGTTTCAGGGTTAAAACTAATCCTAATCTGGAATTAATCGAAACAGTCCCACATGTCAGTGTCCGATCTAGTTAACATTGTTAATTAACGCTAATTAAACCCCTAACCTAGGTTAGTTAGGGGCTGGCCCCATATGTCAGTGGCCTAGGGGAGGTCAAACCCCTGGTCAACAGGGCCTAACATGCCGGCAGCTCGTCGCCGGTGATGGCAGGCGCGGCGGAGGGCTCGGGTTGCCCTCCGGCGACCAAATGGATGGCGAAGGGGCTCTACGTGCAGCTGCGGCTCGGTTGCGTCCAATGGTGCGGTTTAGCTCGAGCTGGTGTGGATTAGAACGATGACGGTGTTGGTAGGGGTGGCGGCCGGAGTTCGGGTCCGGACGGTGTTAATGCTACGGTGCACGAGAGGAGAAGCCGAAGAGTGCTACATGCTCCTCGAAGTGTGCTGAGCACGCTGATGGGCTCGGACGTGAGCGGCAGCAATTGTGGACACGGCGGCGCCATGGCTGGCAGCGAGGAGTGCTCGGCAAGGTGGTTAGAGCAATTGGGGAAGGCAATCAAGCACATGGTTAGGGGGAGAAGGTCCGTGGCCTCACATCGGTTGCAGGGGCCGTCGAAGCTGGCTCGGGGAAGGGTCGGAGCAAGCGAGGCGACCGCGATGATCTCGGCAACCCGAGGAGGAAGAAGGCGTCGGGGACGGCGCTTCGGGGCATATGACGCCGTGTGAGTTGTCGAGGAGGTGTAGACAATGGAGGCAGAGCTCATGGGCACATCGGAGGGGTGAGGGGTTAGCTGTTGCTACGGCAACGACGAGCGGTGGCCACGGGCGTGCTCGGCTCTAGGGAGAGGAGCGGAACAGAGGAGGGGACGAGGCTAGGGAAGAGTGAGAGAGGGTCGAGAGGGCTATGTGGCGTCGCGGGAGGCGTCTAGGGCGGCGAGGGGGAAGCCAGGCAGGGTGGAGGTGGCACGCGCGTGGCAAGCACACGCCCTCCTACCTACTGGCAGTAGGTTGAAGATAGTGCGGTGGCTGGGCTGGGCCTAGCACAGTAGTGGGCCGATATAAGTGCCAGGTAGGTTTCTGTTTCCCTTTCCTTTTCGTCTGTTTTTTCTTTTATTTTGCCACAAACAAAATTCAAACGATGCCAAAACATTCTGAATAATTTTATGTTACTTCTTTGGACTATTCCAAAAGCACGTAAAATATATCAGAGGCATTTGAAAATATATTCCATATGTTAAGAATATAGATCCAAATTCAAATACAGTAGTGATTTAAATTTAGTGCCCAAAATATTCCACAAAAATGTTCACTATTTTTGGTTTGGTCTCAAAGCCATGCCAAAATTATCAAACATTGACGAAAGGGCATTTTGGGTTCACTGAATGAGATTTTATGGTTCTTTACCCTTTATTAAAATTGTTTTTGAGGCTTTGAATATTCCTCAATTCAAGTTTCTTCAGTTTAAACATGACGCAACAACCAAGCTAGTCCAACTGCAAGGTAAAGCTAGGGATATGACAACTCACCCCCACTAAACAAGAATCTCGTCCAGAGATTCAAGACGTAGGGTAAGAAGACAGAGGGGACACAAAGCTAACACGACCTTCATGATCCAATTTCCCTTCTCGAAGATGTTGAATCATTGCTTCAAATTGAACTTGACGTCCATGCTTTCGAGATCGACATCCAACACGACGTCGACAGAAATAAACTCTATAAGAATCGATCTCCTCGAAGATCGAGCAACTCAGGCTCAACTCATGGAGTGAGACGTGGGAACATCTCTGGAGTTGAGACATAAATCACACATCAGGTGCAATGGAAACAAGTAGATGGCAAGGGTTCAATTGGGTAGGCAAAACGGGTGTGAACATAGCGAGGAGTTGATTGCCCTTCATAACAAACGGGGCACCTTGGAGAAGGTGACTCATAGATTATTCCCTTAAGTGGCAAAACGAATTACTTTTGATACGAAGACCAATGAAAATCTCTATACCAGCCTAAGGCAATTTACAAACGTTTGTTTGACGGAGTTCGAGAGAACGTCCTACTCGGGCTAGAATGGATGATGTGGACTACCTCGTTGAAGAAAATGCAATGGATGATTTGTTCTTATCATCGAGAAAGGATAGGCCCCAGGGTAAGCCCAATTTTGAGGATGATCCTGAATAACAATTACCGAGAAGGCAGACCATAGTAAAATGGCGCAATGTGTCACACCCTGATTTTCATGCCAAAACACTTAAGCTAAAAAATCATGATAAAGTGTGGTTTGACAAAAACTTTTGCATTATTTGGATTTTATTTGAGCTGGTTTTCTCTTTGTGATTTTCAAGTGCTCTTTAGAGTCAACACAATTCCACGTTCTATACTTCACCTCCTTGCCCCAAACTTCTGCCCAATGATCATGCCATGTGTATAGTGCAATATAGAATTTTCTTACAAAAATAATTTGGCCAAAATGCTTTTCTAAATTTAGTTATCCAAAAACCCCTAAATTGAGGTTTGCACTACAAGTACTTGATTTGGGGGTATGAACAATCTTTCAAAGAGTATGTTTGACTCCTATTAGGTATAGGACTCCCAAAAACCGAAAAAATATAATTTTAAAAGTTATTTTGCTATTTTATTTCAGGGCTTTTTCTTTAGGCCAGAAATGGTCTTTAATAGGTTAAAATTATTTTAATGCTTTAGAAATATTTGTGAAAACTTAGGGAAACTCAGTGGACATATATTGTCCATATATAAGAGTTTCAACACATGTTCATGTTCAAAATATTGGTCAAACCCCTCAAAAAGCCTTTCTGGATATTTCAAGCTTTTGAAATATTTACAAAGGAAATATTCTCTAAAAACTCCAAGAAAATTCTAGCATGTCACAAATGCCCTGTTTGGTGATCTTGCCAAGTCTCATGTCTTGGAGAAGAAGCTAACATCATCAAATCCCCTCAAAACCATTTGTGTCCATTTTGAAGTTTGAGCAACTTTACATTGCCAAACATGTCCAAATGTTCTAAAACTTGGTGCACATACTCCAATGGTCTAATTGTCTAATTATGCATCTAGACCAAATGGCACAAGTTGGAGAAAATGATATCTTGATCAAAGTGCCTCAAAACCCTCTCTGTCGAGAATCAAATTTGAACAATTTTACATTGTCAACTTTCTCCTTCTGCTCTCAACCTTTGTGGGCATGCTCTAAACCCTAAATGATGACACTACACCAATTGGTACATCAAGGAGAATAGTTTTTCATGACTAGATCTTGGAAAACTCATTTTTGTTGATTTCTAGGGTTTACAAAAGTTGCATTGGCAACTTTGCCCAAATAAACTCAATCTTGGTGGAACCTCTTTTTTTCTCATGCCATTTGACCCTGTCAAGCCTTATGACAAGGGGAGTTCATCTTCTTGCCCGAATCAACAACAAACACCTTCTGTCATTTTTCTAAAAACACCACTTTGACCACTTCCACTAATCTCCATGAGTTCTAATTTTTACCACAGCTCCTCCTAGACCTCTTCTACCTCCAGTAGTTCTCCCTGGCTTTTGCTCAATGATTGATGGGTGAAACACCCTCATTTACCCCCTGGACAATAGCTTCTCTCTCTTTCTCACCTCCCTCTTCACTCCAGTGGCCACCCAAGGCATCCAAGGCTTTCCCCACATTCTTTACTCCTCCCTAGAGCTACCAGACATGCTTGGCCGTGCCCACTTTGCCTGAAAATGGCATGCCGGCCATTTGCACGCTCTGGAGCGCACTACAGTGCGCTCCTGCACTGTAGCCGCCCCCAACCAACCACCTCCGGCCACCTCGGGCCTCCCCAGCGCGCCCGACGACGCGCGTCGGCGTCCGCAACACGCTACGCCTTGGTCCCCCTCTTCCTTCTCCCTCCTACTACCTCCCTCACACGCGCGCCATGGCCGCACGAGAGCTCCAATGAGCATGCTCACACGCGCGGCACTCTGGCACTCCCCCGCCCCCTCTCTTCCTTCCCCTGGTCGTGGACTACCTCCACAAACGCCCCGGACACGCTCATTTGTGCCCCCATGACCCACAGCGACGGCAACAGCCTCGCCGACGCACTGGTCCACGGTGAGCCATGGGTAGGCTACTTATCGGCCTCCCCATGCCGTTCTCCCCTCACCACTCGCTCTCTGCACCACCCAATCCACCCCCTGCACCCCTAGTTCGTCTCCAGGAGCACCCGAGCTCCAGATCAAGCTCGAGCTCCGCCGCTTCGGCTCGTCGGAGTTCGCGAGGTACAGGCCTCCACTGCCCCCGTTTGGCCTCGATCTGAAACCACAGCGGTCCACTGACCCTTTCCCCTCTTCTTCCTCCTTCGTTTGCAGCCGGAAACGGCCAGAGCCATTGATGCCTGAGGCTCCTCCGCTGTGTGATCTCGTCGCCGACGAACCAGGCCACCCCGGCGACCCCCTTCAGCTGCACCAGGTCGGCGACTCGACGCTGAGCATGCCGGTGCTATCCATTTGCCCCGCCGTACCCTGAAGTGATGCCGGTGAGCTCGCCTCCCTCTCTGGCCCAAGGTTGACAACGACGACCATGGTCCCCGTCGGTCAGCCTCACACTCTGACGGGTGGGCTCCACCTGTGAGGTTTAAAACGCACGCGCGCGCGTACCGGTTCGCTGCGTCGGCTGAATGCGTATTTCGCCTTTACACCTTCGACGTGGCAGCCTCACATGGGATGAATCCCCTCTGGGCCTGCTGTGCTGCGGCTGTTCTGGCCCAGCAGGCACAATGCCCCTTCTCCTTTTTCTTTTCTATGAGTTTTCCAAAAATTCCACAGGATTAAATATTAATCCAAATGTAATAATTCGAACTCCTAAAATCTTAGAATAATCCCACCTATTTATTGATATAACTTTCATATACATCCATCACACTTTTCTGCACTGTTCAAATTTAAATTCAAATTCGAGCATTTAAATCTTTCTTTGAAAATCAATTTCCACTGTTCCTTAACTCCAAATCAAAAACTAGGAATTTCCCCCTTCTTAGTTTTCCTCCTAGTATTTTACAAAAATAAGTTGACATTTTCTGAGCACTTTGACTTTTCTGTTTTTTATTATTGTCTTATTTTTCCGTTATTTTCTTGCGACGATTAGATCCCGTATTTGACGAAGTTGCTGAAGAAGAAGGAGTAGTTTGAAGACCTCGAAGAACAAACCAATCAAGGAAAGCAACCCTTTGACCATGACGCCCCTCTTGTTCATCGGTACCATTTTCCGATTGCATGATGATGAAAAGTGACAGTGGTAAACTTGTTATGAACCACCACATGATGCATACCCCTACTCATGACTTTACCTTGTTCATGATTGCAATGTCAAGAGACTAGTTGATGCATAATGATGTATGTGTACCATGAACTCTTCGTGGTTATATTCTTTTGAAAACCCCATCGGGTGCCCCTAATGCCCTAGGGAGATGTTGAACTAAGGTCACCACCAGAGGAAGAAGTGGTGTACCGAAGAGAGTTTTTGGTGTGTGTGTGTGTGTGTGTGTGTGTGTGTAAAATTATGGATTAGATTTATGTGTGATTACCGTCCCAACCAAACATGTGCAAGCACTCTACCCCTTTATGGGATGGGGCATTATTGATTACTTAGACTGATACTAGCATGGTGCCCACATTACTAGTGACGGGGGTGACTTGAGGTCACTCTCGGGACGGGGTCGTTCTTGGATAGGTGGCCATGACTGTTTTCACAGGACACTGGACACACTGTTGGTCCCTTCGTGTATGCGTGATAATGTGAAAAGGGCAGAGTCCCACGATCTTTTGCTTATACACGAGGGACGTGTATCAACGAGTGGACCCTATGTTAGTGTCGTCTAGGGAAAGGTAATGATTGGGTGCTTCCCCCGAGTACTTGAGATACCGCGGGATCGTGGATGACATGAAAGCTTCCCGGATCTTGTGGGTAAAGTGCGCAACCTCTGCAGAGTGTCAAACTATTCGAATAGCCGTGTCCACAGTCATGGACAGTTGGGAGGTGCTACTTAAACTATGTCCAGAAATTTTACAATCTCGGTGCATGTGTGTGTGTAAGAGAACTATTTGTGTCATGGTGGTGACTTGACATGTTGAATGCAATGGCATTGATCTAAACTCTATTTATGTTGATAGCTGTAACCTGTTCTCAAGGTTACCCATGACCACTGATGCATATCTCACAAGTTGATAGGACATGTCAACTAGCATGAAGCTAGGTTGCTTACTTGTTGTACAATTGCATTGTTACTTTGAACCAAATCATGGGTTGCTTGCGAGTACATTCAAAGTACTCATTGGCTTGCCACTGGTTATTTAATTGACTAGGCATGGAAGAGCAGGAGTTCAAGGAAGAGTTCCTTGGTGACGAACACGCGAACTAGGACGCTTCCCAGTCAGAATGCCTGTAGGGTTAAGGCAGATGGCATGGGTTCTACTTAATCGACGAAGATTTCTGCTGCTTATGTTTCTTTTGATGTTCATCCCTTAAGGATTTATCAATGTAAGACTTGACCATAATGGTCATAATTTGTGTAAGACGGTATATATGGATGTAAGACTCTTGTTATTCAGCTTCTGTGTGTCCAGTGAGCATTGATCTCTGGGATCATTGTACATGTGCATTCAGTGATCACGACTTATGAGTCGGGGTCCCCACAGAGCTGGTAGCAGAGCCATCCTGACTATAGGAAGCCTTAGTTAGCATGGTCGTTAGCTAGGATAAAACAAATTTTCAAAACCATCTATACCTCGCCTCTTTTTTGAGATTTCCCAAAACTAAGGGATATTTTCAGTATTGACCCCACCTATTCAACTTTTGTAGATGGCCGTCGCCCCCTTGAGAGTCCTTACGACGGGATTTCCATCACTCCTAAGAGATTGCCTCCAACAATGCTACTATCCCTTGCTGCCCATGTACACCCTGCACGAACTGGAAAATGATGTGTTCGAGAAGGAGTTCTACGCCAAGGTTTTTTAGCCTGCCAAGACCTCACCCCAGGGGTGGTTCTTCGTTGGACCACCCAGGCCAACAACAGACCTAGCCATCCAGCAAGTGGCATACGAAGCACTCCTTCGTCTTCAAGACCTCCTTCCAGAAATGAAAGAAGGACATGCCACCTGCTACCTACCTGGCAAGAGCAGATTTGGAGCTCCGACTCAAGTGATGATTTCCCCAGAAGACGAGGATCCAACCCTCAAGTACCAGATCCATTTCGTCAATGCAGGAGACTACCTTATACGTCACCTTACCGAAGCATTTCTCAAGGCTCGCCAAGATCTCCCTTCACTTCTGCACCTCCACTGCCTCGAGAAGAAGAAGGTGGTCGAGCAAGAACAACAAATCACTGCCCTACAATCCCACATTTCTAATCAGGAGCAGCAAATCAAGGAACTTCAGAAAGCCCGCAATCAAAACCCACGCAGGGGCATAGGAATGGGTTTCCATATCCACCTCACAGAGGATCATCGTCAGGCCCCCGAAGACAATACCCAAGACTAATTAGCAACCCTTTTGTTTCCGTCACATGTCACGGGTGTGGTGAACTTGGGCATATTAACAGGATGTGTCCCAACAAGCAGCCGACTGTCGCATGCCCATTGGCACCCAGGAGAACCTAGAAGCTGGAGACCAAATGCCTTTCTCTCAAAGTGACGAAGCAAGCACAACTACCGAATCTAAGGACCCCTAGGGTAGGATGAGTCGTGTAGCCCCTATGCGTAGTCGAGTCCATATGATGGTTTAACTGAAACCATGTTGAGTGTTGCTTCTTCGTATCTGTTTGTGTTTCGATATAAGTCGCATTTTTGCCTCAGGCAACATGTATACGACTATATCACCTATCTTATCTTAGTGAAATTGTGTGTGGCCTTTTTGCACCCGTTTGTTTGCACCTGCACTATAGATCCCCCTTTAGGCATCCCCCATCTATGCTACTTCCCCTCTCATCTCTCTCATCAACTGAAGACCAGCAAGACAAGATGCACCAAGGATTCCACCTCAGTGAACTAGCACTGAAGACTTTTGCTACAGCCTCCTCGACCAAGTGCAACCCCGTACAGATATGTTTACTCCTCAAGATTAGAAGTCCATCCCTAGACCCTTCGAGACTTTGCAAGATACCCCAGCTCGAATCCCTAACCATGTGCTTAACCCACAGAATTGTAAGATAAGCAGTTAAGCCTCCGTAACCTTGCTCAGCACTGGGTTCATTATGGAACTAGTGGACATAGTCAACTAGCACGTTATCATCCTAAGATAGCATCAGAACTGACGATGCCATAGGGAAGGCCAATTTGAGGATATAGGAATAGAGTACAATGACTTGATGGAGCTATACTAGTAACCTTGACGAATTATCTGAGACACTTTGGGGGATTATGAGGCTTTCATGTTGGTAGATGAACTTGGTGGGATCATGTGGTGAGTAGCATAGCTTTCATCACCCCGGAGTAAATTTCGATTTAAATATGTGATCCTAGTGGAGTATAGATGTTGAGTATGTCTACATGGTTTAGAGTGAATTAGATTTAGGTTAATGATTGTAACGCCCCGGATACAACTTTCCATATTCGTAACTCCAACTCTTGCCTTTTCCGAGATGCGATATGATATTTTCCTTCGTGGTTGGGTTTTTGTCTTTTGTTTTGCATTTTGTTCATGTCTTGCATTTCATATCATAGCATCATGCGCATTGCATCTGCATGTTTTCATAAACCTCGTAGCCGCTCGTAGTTGCCGCTCCTCGCTTCTCTCTGTTACGTTCGTTGACCGTTCTGAGACCAACTGTGTTTCGTTTCCCTCTTGTCCAACCACCTAACCTCTCTTGCCAGCTCACAGACCCCCTCCCGCACGTCCGAAAGTTGTCCCGAACCCGACCCACTCTGTTGTTACGAATGGATCCGGATCATCCCCTAACGTCTATAAAACATCTCCGTTTTCTTATTTGGACCCCCTAGCCTATTTATCTCGACCGTTTGATTTTAATTGGAGGGTCCGATTAGCGCCTAACCAAAATCCTTGCTATATATACTGCCTAACCCTAGATTCTAGGAGCCATGTCCCATCCTTCCGTGTCCGCCGCCGCCACTGTTCTCTCAGGATCCCTCCCGATCCACCTCGTCTTCAGCCACCCACCAACCAGAGCATCGCCCGATCCTCTCTGTCCCATCCATCTCAGATCCACCCCCTTCCAACCGCAGCCTCGCTCGTTCCAGATCGAAGGAATCGTCCCCAAGCATTGATGGATCCAAACCAACCTCCTCCAACCCATCCACCACCTAGCCCTGCCTCCTCCTCGACCCCATCGCAAGCAGCAGCACCCGAGCGCTCCTCCACCTCGCGACCTCGTCGGTGGCGACCCGTGGACCAGGCCGCCCCTGTGACCCTGCTCTTTCTCTTCCTCCCTTCTTCTTCCCGTGCCTCACATCTCTCTGTTCCCTCTCGCTCTCTCTCTCGCAGGAGCCCATGGCGGGCCTGACTGAGCT
The DNA here is from genome assembly GCF_002162155.2 of Triticum dicoccoides. NCBI lineage: Eukaryota > Viridiplantae > Streptophyta > Magnoliopsida > Poales > Poaceae > Triticum > Triticum dicoccoides. Next base: position 267,357,907 of record NC_041387.1, read on the forward strand.
CTTCATCAGACCCGCGTCATCCGAGTCAAGCCGCCGGCGAGCCTCCAGCTCCTCCCGAGCAAGGGCCTCGTGCTCCTGGAGCCCCTGCATCCTCTCGTTCTAGAAGGAGAGGAGCCTTCCCAAGCTTCTCCTCGACCCCGCCGCGGCCTCGACTCGTCTGCTCCATCCGTCCTCCCCGTTGACCAGGGAAAACCAGCTAATCCGGTGCCCCTGCTCCCTTCTCCTCGCTGATGGCTTCGCCCGCGCCGGGGCACACGAGCAGCCGCAGACCAAGCCGCTTCCTGCATCGCGTCACGGACCTCCTCTCCGACTAGGCCCGTTCCCTTTTTCTCCTTCCTCCACTTCTCTCGCTCTCTATCTGATTTGTATTGCGCCGCCATTCTTTTGCAGGAGCCACCTCCGCCGCCCTAGCCTCGGATCCGGCCGGTTCCCGTGGTCCCTCGCCCCGCCAAGTCCCTCTGCTGCTCCCCTGCTTCGCGCCGCTGCCTCCCCTACGTCCAGAGGAGGAAGAACGCCTCCGTGCCCTGCTTCTCGTTCTGTCCAGGAACGAGCAACTGCGCCCGTTGACCTGGCCTTGTGGGCCTAGTCCCTGCCCAGCAGCCTCCAGCCCAGCAGCCTCGCGCCCTCTTGGGCCCCTCCTCCAAGCCGGCCTAGTTCCTTGGCCCAATGTGAGCAGTTCCCCTAGCCCCTCCAGATTCGGCCCATACCCTGGTTTTTTCTGTCCAGTGATTTTGCCATTTAACTAGAGAGTTGCTGTTTTACAGAAAACCCCCTGTTCTTCATGCATTTAATAACTAACAAAACCGTGCATCGGATTTAAATAATTTATACATGTAAAATGCTTGGAATTACATGTACTTTCATAATATCCCACTTTCATCCATGTTTAAAATTTTTAACTTGCTGTTTGCTCTAATTTGCATAAATGCCATGCTAAAATGTTTTATTTCATAACTAAATAACCGTAGCTCCAATTTTAATAAACTTTATATGTAAATGGGGTGGAAAAATGCCTAGTTTAACATGGTGCACTTTATTTTCCTGCTTAACAACAATAAAATATGTTTTAGGGCAGAACAGTACCAAATTCAAAATATGCTTATGGGGATTTTTCGGAATTGTAGTTTGTTGTTCCGACCTCATTTAAACTTGCCTAGGTAGGTAGTTTAATTATGCTTCACCTCTTGCCAAGTTTAACAACATTTAATATTGTTTGGTAGCTTATACGAGATTAAACTAAATATGTCAATGTGGTGTTTTGTCAATATGCAACTCGTTGCATATTGAGCTCCACTTAATTTGTAGTGTTGTTTGTTGCACTTTGCCATGCCATGCCTCATTAAACCGGGAATACATCATACTTGACTGTGCATCATGCCATGTTTATGTATTGGTTGTTTACCATATTGTTTGCTTCTTTCCGGTTGTGCTTCTCCTCGATAGTTCCAGTAATGTTGCGATTGTGAGGATTCGTTCGACTACTCCCGTTCGTCTTCTTCATGGACTCATTCTCCTTCCTTGCGGGATTTCAGGCAAGATGACCGCTACCCTGGATCTCACTACTATCATTTCTATGCTAGTTGCTTCGTTCTATCGCTATGCTGTGCTACCTATCATTTGCTCTTCAAGCCTCCCAAATTTCCACGTCAGCCTCTAACCTTTTCACCCTTCCTAGCAAACCATTGCTTGGCTATGTTACCACTTTGCTCAGCCCCTCTTATAGCGTTGTTAGTTGCAGGTGAAGTTAAAGATTGCTCTATGGTGGACAGGATTATGTTGGGATATCACAGTATCTCTTATTTAATTAATGCATCTATATACTTGGTAAAGGGTGGAAGACTCGGCCTTATGCCTGGTGTTTTGTTCCACTCTTGCTGCCCTAGTGTCCGTCATACCAGTGTTATGTTCCCGGATTTTGCGTTCCATACGCGGTTGGGTGATTTATGGGACCCCCTTGACAGTTCGCTTTGAATAAAACTCCTCCAGCAAGGCCGAACCTTGGTTTTACCATTTGCCTCACCTTGCCCTTTTTCCCTTGGCTTTCCGGAGCCCGAGGGTCATCTTTATTTTAGTCCCCCCCGGGCCAGTGCTCCTTCGAGTGTTGGTTCGAACCGAGCTGCCTGCGGGGCCACCTCGGGGAAACTCGAAGTCTTGTTTTACTCGTAGCTAGTCTCATCCGGTGTTGCCCTGAGAACGAGATATGTGCAGCTCCTATCGGGATTTGTCGGCGCATCGGGCGGCTTTGCTGGTCTTGTTTTACCATTGTCGAAATGTCTTGTAAACCGGGATTCCGAGTCTGATCGGGTCTTCCTGGGAGAAGGTTTATCCTTCGTTGATCGCGAGAGCTTATCATGGGCTAAGTTGGGACACCCTGCAGGGTTTAAACTTTTGAGAGCCGTGCCCGCAGTTATGTGGCAGATGGGAATTTGTTAATGTCCGGTTGTAGATAACTTGACACCAGATCCGAATTAAAACGCATCAACCGCATGTGTAGCCGTGATGGTCTCTTTTCGGCGGACTCCGGGAAGTGAACACGGTTTTAGGTTATGTTTGACGTAAGTCGGAGTTCAAGATCACTTCTTGATCATTTCTAGCTTCACGACCGTTCCGCTTTCTCTCTTCTCGCTCTTATTTGCGTATGTTAGCCACCATATATGCTTAGTCGCTGCTGCAACCTCACCACTTTACCCCTTCCTTTCCCTTTAAGCTTTGCTAGTCTTGATACCCATGGTAATGGGATTGCTGAGTCCTCGTGGCTCACAGATTACTACAACAATAGTTGCAGGTACATGTTATGCGATGATCATGACGCGAGAGCGATGTTTTCTTGTTCGGAGTTCTTCTTCTGCTTCTTCTTCGATCAGGGGATAGGTTCCAGGTCGGCAGCCTGGGCTAGCATGGTGGTTGTCATTTGAGTTTCTGTTTGTGTTTCATTCGTAGTCGGATGATGCTCTTATGTATTGTGATGTTGTATTCATGTGGCATTGTATGCCTTTTGTATGTATCCCCATCTATTTTGTAATGTTGATGTAATGATATCCACCTTGCAAAAGCGTTTCAATATGTGGTTTTATCCTTGGTGGGACCTTCGAGTCTCTTTATGATAGTATCGCATATTGGGCGCGACAAGTTGGTAATCAGAGCCTCGACCGACCATAGGAGCCCCCTTGATTGTTGGCCGTTGTTGAGTCTAAAAAAGAAAACTATTTTGAGTCTTAGGATTATATATATCGGAGAGTAGGATTCTTTTTACTCCTCAGTCCCTTCGTCGCTCTGGTGAGGTCTCCTGACGTAGATGTTTTTTCTTTCCTCTCCTCAAATTTCACTAAAAACTTCTTTAGGATCACGCGGGTATCTTGGAATCGTTCCGATGGTTTTGTGACGAGAACATTGTTCTTGGTGCCTCCTGTCTTTTATGTGGAAGTGACCCGGGGAGTTGAGCTTGGAGGTGTTGTCGTCACAATTTTATCGTTGCAGTTTTGGAATACCTCAGTTTTGCTGACATCGAAAATCTCTTTTATGCAGTTGTCGGTGAGATAACCTCGACGCCACCCAGTACTGGGGCGGGAGTTCTGGAGTATTGCCATAACTCGTATAACGGATGCTTTTCGAAGGTTGAGGTACACGATTTTCGAAGGTTTCTTGGTTATGTGTTGACATATGGATACAGCTGGATGTAGGGATTGTTAGTTTTGGGTGAGATATATATTGCTTCCCCTGTATCCCCAACACCAGATTGCATTACCAGAAAGTTTCGGGAGTTTTATAGGTGGGAATTCAAGTAGCTCCTAGAATATCTTTCCGACAGATGCATGATATGGGATTGGGTAAATCTCTATCATATGTTTGTTCCGGCTTATTCTGCAAGCCAAATCCTTTGTTTTGTTTTATTTGTGGTATTCGAGTTGCTTCAAAGTCAAGTGTTGATTCCATACCTTTCAAGCGGTGTTCTCATATTTCTATGGGAGTGCTAATCCTTCTTGATCATTGAGGTTGTCATATCAATTCTTTTCCAACCAGCGTGCTTCTCTTCAAGTGGATCCGATCATTTTTCAACATTCGCAAGATCAAATCTAAGTTTTCTCACTGGTGTTTGTTTCATCCATCCCAAGTTGTCTTTGTTTTCCCTGCCCTCCCACCCTTTTTCTTCAAGGACTCAGATTTCTTAATCATGTATCCTTTTATTTGTGGGAAGTCTCTCCATTCTTTTCTTTCAATGTTCTTATCCGGTGATTTCCCATGAAGATGCTCAACAGTTTCAAGTTCATCATCCTTCATTGTTATTTCTTCTCCGGTGGATCCAATTCAAGCTTTCGATATTCATCATATTCCTTTCCTCGTTTCTAATGCTTTCTCATGCCGATGCACCTCTTAATCATTCACTTCTTCCTATTCATTTGTTCTGGAGTGCTGAAGATATCTCACAAGACTTGTGTTTCCATTCTCAATCCGTTCAAGATATTTCGAGGTTGTTATCTCATTCAAGCCATTTAATTCAACCGGTTCAACCTCTCTTTAAAATTGTTCAACGGTGTTTTCTTTTGAGTGGGCCCTAACCCACAGGTCTTTTCCCAGGATCTTACCTGACTCTTCTAATTTTCCCGGAGCTTCTAAAATTCTTTTCAAAGTTTGACATAAGAATGGGTTATCATCAGTCATATGTCTTTCTCCAAGATCTTTCAAATTCTTTTCATCGTTGGTTCAACCTTTCCAATTTTCATTCCGGAGTGCCTCAACAATTGTCTGGTGGTTCTCATCTTCTTTCTCAACATTTGAAGACTGAAGAAGTGTTTCCTCTAAATCTTGTCCCTTCTCTCGAAGATTCATGGCTCTCTTAAATTCTTTTCACCCTTCCGGAGCAATTCAAGAGTCTTTTCAGATTGATTCTCCGTAGCCCATCATCTCAGAATTATTCATTCTCAGCTTTCAACTCTCGTTCTCGAATTCTTCCGATACATCGTTCAAATACCCTCTAATCAGTTCATGATCTCTTTGTTCTCATGTATTTAAATCCCCTCAAGTATCTTCATTCGTTTTCCAATTCTTCTCGGTGAATTGTGCCTTTGCTACTTTCATTTTCAATTCTTACGGTGGTCCATTCAAGATTCATCTTGTCTTGTTATTGTATCATTTCATTCGTTCTTTTGAATCCTCCCGGTGATTCGCCGAAGACTTCTTCAAGTTTGCGCTATATCTCTCTTAATCCTTTCTAGTGAATAAGTAGTATGCAAATCCATTGTTTCTCATCAATTTAATTGGTGGAGGATAAACATAACATAATTCTTATTCTCATTTCATCGTGGTCAAGTTGATTAATTCTTTTATTCGGAGATTGTTCATGATGAAGTAATTCTCGGTTCTAGTGTTTCATCTTTCCTTTTTCGGAGTTCCAAGTTTTCCGCATTATCTCGTCGCGAAGCTCCATCTAAATCATCGCAAGGCTTCACCTTGTGTTGTCAACTTCTGTTTCTTTTTATCATCCTTTTATTACCGGATTTCTCCATGGAGGTTCTACATGGTGGTTTATCAAGGACCCTATTCATTCTTAAATTGTTCGTCAAGATTTCTCTCGGAGTTAAGATCCACCAAGCTATACTCGAAAATAAACATGGTGTTCAACACATGTTTTGTTTTGAGGAGTTCAAGCATTCTTCATCTTGCATTCCGAAGTGCAATTCTTTCGACCTTATCATTTGAGGTGGTGTTATGTCATTCTTCATAATTTTGAGTTCGTGTTTCTTGATTCACATGTTCTCAAGAATGAGGTATTTTATATCCATCAATCTCTTCGTTGGAGTTAGCTCGGTAAAGATTTCACCTAAAGCCTTCCCTAAGGAGTGTTGCTATTTGTGGTGCGTATCTATGATCCGAGTTTTCTCTTTATCCTCGTGGCGAAAGAAGTTTTCATCCCCGTGTTGCTCTCAAGCAATCAATTGTTTTTCATAGTGGCTTGAATTCACCTCTAAGTTTTGAGTTGTTCCCATAAGCCCACTTTAAGTTTATTCTTCTCATTGCTAGTTTTCCAACAACTCCGTTCTAACATTCTTGCAAGGAGGCTTTCTTAGTTCATTTGTGGCAGAAGTTGGCATTTTCTTCTCCATTCTTTTATTCCAATGATCTATCTTCTATTCTTTCTTCCGAAGGTGTTGTGATGTTGCTCTTTTCACTCATCATCTCAAATGGGGAAGATCATGTTCTTTACTTGCTTATCCCCTTTTAACCGGAGTGTGGTGTTCTCCTTTCAAGTTCTTTTCATCTTATCAAGATTTACTTCTATTTACTACTGGAGTGTTGTGTCTATCATTCCTATTTTAACCGGAGTCTCATCCAAGTGCTTTCATTTTGCCAAGTTCATGTTATATTCCTTCCATGTTCAACCGGAGTGCTTCCCGAATTCTTCCTCTCTCATCTTGTTTTAACCGGAGTGGTTTCAAATTCTATCTTGTCCATTAAACTCTTGATTCATGTCTTTGCAACCTTCAAGTTCTTGTAATGTTCCTTGTTCCTCTTTTCTAACGGATTGTTTGCAATCTCGTTCATCTCTGTTGTACTCCTTCTTTTAAATTGCTCAACCTCTCAAGGTTCATGGTTTCACTCGTTCGTCAAATAAGCAACTTAGTTTTACCTCTTCTCTTCCTCTTTCGTTTCTCTCCGGTGCCATCCTAGATCTCGGGACGAGATCCTCTCGTAGTGGTGGAGTGTTGTAACGCCCCGGATACAACTTTCCATATTCGTAACTCCAACTCTTGCCTTTTCCGAGATGTGATATGATATTTTCCTTCGTGGTTGGGTTTTTGTCTTTTGTTTTGCATTTTGTTCATGTCTTGCATTTCATATCATAGCATCATGCGCATTGCATCTGCATGTTTTCATAAACCTCATAGCCGCTCGTAGTTGCAACTCCTCGCTTCTCTCCGTTGCGTTCGTTGACCGTTCCGAGACCAACTGTGTTTCGTTTCCCTCTTGTCCAACCACCTAACCTCTCTTGCCAGCTCATAGACCCCCTCCCGCACGTCCGAAAGTTGTCCCGAACCCGACCCGCTCTGTTGTTACGAATGGATCCGGATCATCCCCTAACGTCTATAAAACATCTCCGTTTTCTTATTTGGATCCCTAGCCTATTTATCTCGACCGTTTGATTTTAATCGGAGGGTCCGATTAGCGCCTAACCAAAATCCTTGCTATATATACTGCCTAACCCTAGATTCTAGGAGCCATGTCCCATCCTTCCGTGTCCACCGCCGCCACTGTTCTCTCAGGATCCCTCCCGATCCACCTCGTCTTCAGCCACCCACCAACCAGAGCATCGCCCAATCCTCTCTGTCCCATCCATCTCAGATCCACCCCCTTCCAACCGCAGCCTCGCTCGTTCCAGATCAAAGGAATCGTCCCCAAGCATCGATGGATCCAAAACAACCTCCTCCAACTCATCCACCACCTAGCCCTGCCTCCTCCTCGACCCCATCGCAAGCAGCAGCGCCCGAGCGCTCCTCCACCTCGCGACCTCGTCGTCGGCGACCCGTGGACCAGGCCGCCCCCGTGACCCTTCTCTTTCTCTTCCTCCCTTCTTCTTCCCGTGACTCACATCTCTCTGTTCCCTCTCGCTCTCTCTCCCGCAGGAGCCCATGGTGGGCCTGACCGAGCTCTTCATGAGACCCGCGTCATCCGAGTCAAGCCGCCGGCGAGCCTCCAGCTCCTCCCGAGCAAGGGCCTCGCGCTCCTGGAGCCCCTGCATCCTCTCGTTCCAGAAGGAGAGGAGCCTTCCCAAGCTTCTCCTCGAACCCGCCGCGGCCTCGACTCCTCTGCTCCATCCGTCCTCGCCGTTGACCAGGCAAAACCAGCTAATCCGGTGCCCCTGCGCCCTTCTCCTTGCTGATGGCTTTGCCCGCACCGGGGCACACGAGCAGCCGCAGACCAAGCCGCCTCCTGCATCGCATCGCTGACCTCCTCTCCGGCAAGGCCTGTTCCCTTCTTCTCCTTCCCCCACTTCTCTCGCTCTCTATCTGATTTGTATTGGGCCGCCGTTCTTTTGCAGGAGCCACCTCTGCTGCCCTGGCCTCGGATCCGGCCGGTTCCCGTGGTCCCTCACCCTGCCAAGTCCCTCTGCTGCTCCCCTGCTTCGCGCCGCTGCCTCCCTTGCGTCCAGAGGAGGAAGAACGCCTCCGCGCCCTGCTTCTCGTTCTGTCCAGGAACGAGCAACTGCGCCCGTTGACGTGGCCTCGTGGGCCTAGTCCCTGCCCAGCAGCCTCCAGCCCAGCAGCCTTGCGCCCTCTTGGGCCCCTCCTCCAAGCCGGCCCAGTTCCTTGGCCCAATGTGAGCAGCTCCCCTAGCCCCTCCAGATTCGGCCCATACCCTGTTTTTTTTTCTGTCCAGCGATTTTGCCATCTATCTAGAGAGTTGCTGTTTTACAAAAACCCCCTGTTCTTCATGCATTTAATAACTAATAAACAATGCATCGGATTTAAATAATTTATACATGTAAAATGCTTGGAATTACATGTACTTTCATAATATCCCACTTTCATCCATGTTTAAAATGTTTAACTTGCTGTTTGCTCTAATTTGCATAAATGCCATGCTAAAATGTTTTATTTCATAACTAGATAACCGTACCTCCAATTTTAATAAACTTTATATGTAAATGGGGTGGAAAAATGCCTAGTTTAACATGGTGCACTTTATTTTCCTGTTTAACAACAATAAAATATGTTTTAGGGCAGAACAGTACCAAATTCAAAATATGCTTATGGGGATTTTCCGGAATTGTAGTTTGTTGTTTCCGTCCTCATTTAAACTTGCCTAGGTAGGTAGTTTAATTATGCTTCACCTCTTGCCATGTTTAACAACATTTAATATTGTTTGGTAGCTTATATGAGATTAAACTAAATATGTCAATGTGGTGTTTTGTCAATATGCAACTCGTTGCATATTGAGCTCCACTTAATTTGTAGTGTTGTTTGTTGCACTTTGCCATGCCATGCCTCATTAAACCGGACATGCATCATACTTGATTGTGCATCATGCCATGTTTATGTATTGGTTGTTTACCATGTTGTTTGCTTCTTTCCGATTGTGCTTCTCCTCGATAGTCTCGGTAATGTTGCGATTGTGAGGATTCGTTCGACTACTCCCGTTCGTCTTCTTCATGGACTCGTTCTCCTTCCTTGCGGGATTTCAGGCAAGATGACCGCTACCCTGGATCTCACTACTATCATTGCTATGCTAGTTGCTTTGTTCTACCGCTCTGCTGTGCTACCTATCAATTGCTCTTCAAGCCTCCCAAATTGCCACGTCAGCCTCTAACCTTTTCACCCTTCCTAGCAAACCATTGCTTGGCTATGTTACCGCTTTGCTCAGCCCCTCTTATAGCGTTGTTAGTTGCAGGTGAAGTTAAAGATTTCTCTATGGTGGACAGGATTATGTTGGGATATCACATTATCTCTTATTTAATTAATGCATCTATATACTTGGTAAAGGGTGGAAGACTCGGCCTTATGCCTGGTGTTTTGTTCCACTCTTGCCACCCTAGTTTCCGTCATACCGGTGTTATGTTCCCGGATTTTGCGTTCCTTACGCGGTTGGGTGATTTATGGGACCCCCTTGACAGTTCGCTTTGAATAAAACTACTCCAGCAAGGCCGAACCTTGGTTTTACCATTTGCCTCACCTAGCCCTTTTTCCCTTGGGTTTCCGGAGCCCGAGGGTCATCTTTATTTTAGCCCCCCGGGCCAGTGCTCCTTCGAGTGTTGGTCCGAACCGAGCTGCCTACGGGGCCACCTCGGGGAAACTCGAAGTCTGGTTTTACTCCTAGCTAGTCTCATCCGGTGTTGCCCTGAGAACGAGATATGTGCAGCTCCTATCGGGATTTGTCGGCACATCGGGCGGCTTTGCTGGTCTTGTTTTACCATTGTCGAAATGTCCTGTAAACCGGGATTCCGAGTCTGATCGGGTCTTCCTGGGAGAAGGTTTATCCTTCGCTGATCACGAGAGCTTATCATGGGCTAAGTTGGGACACCCCTGCAGGGTTTAAACTTTCGAGAGCCGTGCCCGTGGTTATGTGGCAGATGGGAATTTGTTAATGTCCGGTTGTAGATAACTTGACACCAGATCCGAATTAAAACACATCAACCGCGTGTGTAGCCGTGATGGTCTCTTTTCGGCGGAGTCCGGGAAGTGAACACGGTTTTGGGTTATGTTTGATGTAAGTAGGAGTTCAGGATCACTTCTTGATCATTGCTAGCTTCATGACCGTTCCGCTTGCTCTCTTCTCGCTCTTATTTGCGTATGTTAGCCACCATATATGCTTAGTCGCTGCTGCAACCTCACCACTTTACCCCTTCCTTTCCCTTTAAGCTTTGCTAGTCTTGATACCCATGGTAATGGGATTGCTGAGTCCTCGTGGCTCACAGATTACTACAACAACAGTTGCAGGTACAGGTTATGCGATGATCATGACGCGAGAGCGATGTTTGCTTGTTTCAGAGTTCTTCTTCTGCTTCTTCTTCGATCAGGGGATAGGTTCCAGGTTGGCATCCTGGGCTAGCAGGGTGGTTGTCATTTGAGTTTCTATTTGTGTTTCATCCGTAGTCGGATGATGCTCTTATGTATTGTGATGTTGTATTCATGTGGCATTGTATGCCTTTTGTATGTATCCCCATCTATTTTGTAATGTTGATGTAATGATATCCACCTTGCAAAAGCGTTTCAATATGCGGTTCTATTCTTGGTGGGACCTTCGAGTCTCTTTAGGATAGTATCGCATATTGGGCGTGACAATGATCTCGATCATGATGCCATGTTTCTCGATGGACAATAAACTAGGAGCTTGGATTAATTGTTAGAGTTGATTTAGGGAACTATAGGAGCTTGAGATTGGAGTTTATCAGATCATGATAATGGGAATTGGTGGATTGACTATAGTAAGGGTAGCCCTTTCAAGTACTTGGGGATTATAGGACATTAGTAGATCATGTGGAACACCATAGACATTGGATTTGTAGAATTAATGGATTATGTGGTGATTGATGGAATTTAATGGGCTGTTGGAGTTGATTCATAGGAAGGAAACCAGATCTTGGAGTGGCATACGATGTGTTCCCTTACGATAGAGATGCACTATCTTTGACCTTGGAAGTATAGGTTAAGCAGTTGGATTGTCATTTTCAAGTTTGGAAGTTGTATGTTGTACCCATGGATTTTTACATGAGGATAGCCATACACATGAATTTGGAGGTATTAGACATGTATGATTTTGTTAAGACCTCCTCTCGGGAGCCATGAGGATATAAATAGCATGAGTGATGATTGGAGTTGACCTATACGAGATGTTTCTTTCGGAAATATGATGTGATTTGTTTGGAAGAATAGATAGAACAATTGGCATCTCAGAAACTGTGCTCAATGATGAGATGACATACGTTTACTCGCACACTTGAATCCTTGAAACCCTTAAGCCCTACCAAGCCACGACATGGTCAGATCATGACCACATGATTTGGCTCTAGATCGAGAAGACCTTGGCCAATACTCAACCGTGACCACCATCAGTGCCCCATCCCACTTTATGTACCCCATGGACAAGTCTTCATGGAGTACTTGTACAAGATGGTTGTCATCTTTATTTGGAGACATACATGTATACCCGAAAAGGGAAGAAGGACCGTCAGCTGGTTAGGGAACATCTGAAGACCACCATGTCAAGGAGGAAGAACTATACCAACTACCATCGTTAAGAAGTGAACTTCCTCGTTGAAGACCGTGTGTATCTGCAAACCACTCCTCTCAAAGGAACCAAGCATTTCCATGAAAAGAAAAGGAAGCTCACACCAAGATTTACCGGCCCCTCCGAGATCACTTCAAGATGAAGAGTAGACAGCTACCAGCTGGAGTCACCACCCGAGTTACCCACTGTGCACATCATTTTCCCCATGACACCACTCTGGAAGTGTTTCTGACTTCCCAACTAGCCCGATCACCAACAATGACATGGATCACCGAGCCATCGACCTCCAGCCCAATATGACTTACGCAAGAGACCCCAATTGCAATCTGGATCAAGCAGGACGTCATACACGAAGCCACGCCATCAAGTACTTCAAGGTTCAATGGAGCACCACTCGGAAGCAAAAGCAGTATGAGGACATGAAGGCTACCCCAAACCTAAGTTTCCATATCCCCTTCCGCGCCTAGTTTGGAAATCTCGGGGACGAGATTCTTGTAAGGGGGGTAGGTCTGGCACACCCTGATTTTCATGCCACAACACTTAAGCTAATAAATCATTATAAAGTGTGGTTTGACAAAAAACTTTTGCATTATTTGAATTTTATCTGAGCTGGTTTTCTCTCTGTGATTTTCAAGTGCTCTTTAGAGTCCACACAACTCCACCTTCTATACTTCACCTCCTAGCCCCAAACTTCTGCCCAATGATCATGCCATATGTATAATGCAATATAGAATTTTCTTACAAAAATAATTTGGCCAAAAAGAATTTTCTAAATTTAGTTTTCCAAAAACACCTAAATTGAGGTTTGCACTACAAGTACTTGATTTGGGCTATGAAAAATCTTTCAAAGAGTATGTTTGACTCCTATTAGGTATAGGACTCCCAAAAACCACAAAAATATAATTTTAAAAGTTATTTTGCTATTTTATTTAAGGGCTTTTTCTTTAGGACAAAAATGGTCTCCAACAGGTTAAAAATATTTTAATGCTTTAAAAATATTTGTGAAAACTTAGGGAAACTGAGTGGACATATATTGTCCATATATAAGAGTTTCAACACATGGTCATGTTCAAACTATTGGTCAAACCCCTCAAAAACCCTTTCTGGGTATTTCAAGCTTTTGAAATATTTACAAAGGAAATATTCTCTAAAAATTCCATGAAAATTCTGTCATGTCACAAATGCCCTGTTTGGTGATCTTGTCAAGTCTCATGTCTTGGAGAAGAAGCTAACATCATCAAATCCCCTCAAAACCATTTGTGTCCATTTTGAAGTTTGAGCAACTTTACATTGCCAAACATGTCCAAATGTTCTCAAACTTTGTGCACATGCTCCAATGGTCTAATTATGCATCTAGACCAAATGGCACAAGTTGGAGAAAATGATATCTTGACCAAACTGCCTCAAAACCCTCTCTGTCTAGAATCAAATTTGAACAACTTTACATTGTCAACTTTCTCCTTTTGCTCTCAACCTTTGTGAGCAGGCTCTAAACCCTAAATGATGACACTACACCAAGTGGCGCATCAAGGAGAATAGTTTTTCATTACTAGATCTTGGAAAACTCATTTCTATTGATTTTTAGGGTTTACAAAAGTTGCATTGGCAACTTTGCCCAAATAAACTCAATCTTGGTGGAACCTCTAATTTTCTCATGCCGTTTGACCCTGTCAAGCCTTATGACATGGGGAGTTCATCTTCTTGCCCAAATCAACAACAAACACCTTCTGCTATTTTTCTAAAAACACCACTTTGACCACTTCCACTAATCTCCATGAGTTCTAATTTTTACCACAGCTCCTCCTAGACCTCTTCTACCTCCAGTAGCTCTCCCCTGGCTTTTGCTCAATGATTGATGGGTGAAACACCCTCATTTACCCTCCTAGACAATAGCTTCTCTCTCTTTCTCACCTCCCTCCTCACTCCAGTGGCCACCCAAGGCATGCAATGCTTTGCCCACATTCTTTACTCCTCCCTAGATCTACCATACATGCTTGTCTGTGCCCACTTTGCCAAAAAATGGCATGCCGGCCATTTGCACGCTCTGGAGCGCGCTATAGTGCGCTACCGCACTGTAGCCACCCCCTGCCAACCACCTCCGGCCACCTCGAGCCTCCCCAGCGTGCCCGATGATGCGCCTCGGCGTCCGCAGCACGCTACGCCCTGGTCCCCCTCTTCCTTCTCCCTCCTACTGCCTCCCTCACATGCGCGCCATGGCCGCCCGAGAGCTCCAATGAGCACGCTCACACGCGCGGCACTCTGGCACTCCCCCGCCCCCTCTCTTCCTTCCCCTGGTCGTGGACCACCTCCACAAACGCCCCGGACACGCTTATTTGAGCCCCCATGACCCACAGTGACAGCAACAGCCTCGTCGGCGCACTGGTCCATGGTGAGCCATGGGCAGGCTACTTATAGGCCTCCCCATGCCGTTCTCCCCTCACCACTCGCTCTCTGCACCACCCAATCCACCCCCCGCACCCCCAGTTCATCTCCAGGAGCACCCAAGCTCGAGATTGAGCTCGAGCTCCGCCGCTTCGGCTCATCGGAGTTCGCGAGGTACATGCCTCAACTGCCCCCATTTGGCCTCGATCTGAAACCACCGCGGTCCATTGACCCTTTCCCTCTTCTTCCTGCTTCGTTTGTAGCCGAAAACAGCCGGAGCCGTCGACGCCCGAGGCTCCTCCGCCACGTGATCTCGTCGTCGGCGAACCAGGCCACCCCGGCGACCCCCTTCAGCTCCACCAGGTTGGCGACTCGACGCTGAGCACGCCGGTGCCATCCATTTGCCCCGCCGTACCCTGGAGCGACGCCGATGAGCTTGCCTCCTCTCTGGCCCAAGGTTGGCGACGACGGCCGTGGGGCCCGTATGTCAGCCTCACACTCTGACGGGTGGGCCCCACCCATCAGGTTTAAAACGCACGCGCGTGCGTACCGGTTCACTGCGTCGGCTCAAGGCATATTCCGCCTTTACGCCTTCGACATGGCGGCCACGCACGGGCTGAATCCCCTCTAGGCCTGCTGCGCTGCGGCTGTTCTGGCACAGCAGGCACTGTGCCCCTTCTCCTTCTTCTTTTCTATGAGTTTTCCAAAAATTCCACAAGATTAAATATTAATCCAAATGCAATAATTCCAACTCCTACAATCTTAGAATGTTCCCACCTATTTATTGATACAACTTTCATATACATCCATCACACTTTTCTGTACTGTTCAAATTTAAATTCAAATTTGAGCATTTAAATCTTTCTTTGAAAATCTATTTCTATTGTTCCTTAACTCCAAATCCAAAACTAGGAATTTTCCCCTTCTTAGTTTTCCTCCTAGTATTTTACAAAAATAAGTTCACATTTTTCTGAGCACTTTGACTTTTCTGTTTTTATTATTGTCTTATTTTTCCATTATTTTCTTGCAACGATTAGATCCCGTATTTGACGAAGTTGTTGAGGAAGAAGAAGGAGTAGGATTTGAAGACCTCGAAGAACAAGCCAGTCAAGGCAAGCAGCCCTTTGACCATGATACCCCTCTTGTTCATCAGTACATGTCGGTGTCAAAACCGGTGGATCTCGGGTAGGGGGTCCCAAGCTGTGCGTCTAGGCGGATGGTAACATGAGACAAGGGACACGATGTTTTACCCAGGTTCAGGCCCTCTTAATGGAGGTAAAACCCTACGTCCTGCTTGATTGATATTGATGATGTGGGTATTACAAGAGTATATCTACCACGAGATCAAGGAGGCTAAACCCTAGAAGCTAGCCTATGGTATGATTGTTGTTCGTCCTATGGACTAAGGCCATCCGGTTTATATAGACACCAGAGAGTGCTAGGGTTACACAGAGTCGGTTACAATGGTAGGAGATCTACATATCCGTATTGCCAAGCTTGCCTTCCACGCCAAGGAAAGTCCCATCCGGACACGGGACGAAGTCTTCAATCTTGTACCTTCATAGTCTTGGAGTCCGGCCGATGATGATAGTTCGGCTATCCGGACACCCCCTAGTCCAGGACTCCCTCAGTAGCCCCTGAACCAGGCTTCAATGACGACGAGTCCGGCGCGCATATTGTCTTCAACATTGCAAGGCGGGTTCCTTCTTCGAATAATTTATAGAAGATGGTGAACACCAGGATTTTGTCCGGCTCTGCAAAATAAATTCCACATACCACCGTAGAGAGAATAATATTTACACAAGTTCAATCTGCTGACATATTCTGTGGCGTGGCGTCACACCACTACCAAGCCTTTACTCGAATTGTTTTTATTGTACCACCTCAGCGCGTTTAGTGAAGCGGTTTCCTTGGCACGTCTTGTCGAAGCAGAGATTGTGTTCCCCTTATTCCGGGATTCCCATCAATACGTACATGGGTAACCCAACTGCACCATTGATTGCGGCGCTTGGGAGATAAGCGAGTTTTATCAGGCCGGTGGGGACACATAGTTTCGTCCGCCCATATAAGGGGATAAAGATCCAACCCTTTTACCTACACCTTCTTCCTCCTTTGCTTATCCATCTCCGCGAACTCGAGCTCCAGCACCCAAGTCCGCACATCTCACCTCAACCTTCTCCAACTATGTCCGGAGCGGGAGGCAAGTGGATGGCCTCCTCCATTATGGAGGGGCATATCCAGAAACTGCGTAGCGCCGGATATCTGTCCAGCGACATCGCGCACCGGCTCCCCGACGAGGGGGAGCTCATCCCCACCCCCAGGCCCCATGAGAGGGTAGTATTTCTTTCCCATTTCCTCCGCGGACTGGGCTTCCCACTCCATCCCTTTGTCCGGGGACTCATGTTCTACTACGGCCTGGATTCCCATGATCTGGCCCCGAATTTCATCCTCAACATCTCGGCATTCATCGTCGTGTGTGAGGCCTTCCTCTGCATCCAGCCCCACTTCAGCTTGTGGCCCAAGACCTTCAGTGTCAAGCCGAAGGTTGTGAAGGGCAGCAAAGCGAAGTGCGGAGGCGCCATGGTGGGCAAGATGCCCAATGTTACTTGGCTCGAGGGCACCTTCGTGGAAACCATTAAGGGGTGGCAATCGGGGTGGTTCTACATCACCGAGCCGCGTGACCCTGAATGGGCAGCGGCCCCCGAATTCAGATCTGGCATCCCCATACGGCTCACCTCCTGGAAAGAGAGTGGCCGGACATGGGGTGATTCGGAGGAGCTGACCGGACTTCAAGCCTGCATCCAAAAGCTAGTGAACAAGAAGCTCAAGCTTGTCAACGTAGTCCAGGTGATGCTCATCCGCCGGATTCTCCCGTGCCAACAACGGGACTTCAATATGTGGGAGTTCGATCCGGCGCAGCACCAGACTTTGAGCGGGCTCTTCGACACTACGTACGAAGAGGCCTGGAGGGTGCTGTTTAAGGGCGCCGAGGCTCCTGCATCCGCTACCGAAGATCGCGGATTCAGCTTGCAGCGTCCGGCTAGCGAGGTAAGTGATTTTCCCCTTTACGGGACACTTGTTTTCCATAGTTTGACTCTATGCGGGATCTAAACTCCCCCTCCTTTGACAGGACTGGCTGAAGAAGGCCGAACCGACTATCTGTCCGGCCCCATTGCTAGAAGAGCCAGTGGACGCCCGCTTAACGAGGCTGCTGGCTCCGGCACCCCACGTGGTGCCAGAGAAGAAGGCCAAGAAAAAGGCCACGGGCACTCGAAAGAGTTCCCGTTTTCAGGTGTCATCGGACGATGACTCCGAGGCAGACTCCTCCCACAAAGGCGAGGAGGAGAAGAAGGAGGCCTCTCCCACAGCGGGGGGAGGGAAGAAAAGGAAGGCCTCCCCAATGAGGGAGGCCGAAGGGTCCAAAAAGGGAAGGACTCTTCCCCCGGACTGCTCTGCCAACGCCGGCGATGACGACGAGGATTGGCCTCCAAGGGCCAAGCCCCTGGCGAGATCGTAAGTATCCGGACTCCCGAATAACTTCATGGTTTTTCTTTTCGCCACATGGTGTCTTTCTAATGCCGCATACAACCCTGCAGTCTGCCCAAGGATGATCTTCCCGCTTCGTCGAGCGGGTCCTTGGGTGCGTCGGATATGGATTCTCTTCCGACCGCTTCCACCCCCCGTGATGCGGACGATGCCGACGTGGGATCCCGGGAAGGGACCCGCCAGGAGGAGGAGGCCCAGGAGGTGCCGCCGGGAAACCTCCCGGACTTTGCACCGGACTCCGCCCCGGAACCTGTAGTGGCTCTGGAATCCGGTGGGCGGCCCCTTCATAAGAAGGGCAAGACCGTGACGCCGGCAGCCTCCGTCCAACCGGAGGCGCCGGATAGCTTGCTGGAGGCGCTCAACGACGCCTCCATCGAAGAGGAACACCGCACTGTCATGAGTGCGGTGATTCAGAAGGTTCAGCTCGCCAAGAGCGGGCTGACCGAAGCCTGCAGCAGCCTTCTAACAGGCTTTGAGGTAAGAATTTTGATATATGTAAAATAGTACCGCATAGACAGTAGCCCCTGATGCTCGGTTCGGTATTCGGAAAGAAAAGCCGGACTGAGGATCTAAAAAGATATACGCAGGAGTCATATAAAAAATATGTCAATATGGGATTGCAGGCTGTGCTGCTGACCTTTGCCGCCCTGACTGCGGAGGTCAATACTTTGAAGCAAAGCCTCGAGCGGTCCGAGAACGAGCTCGGCCGTGCCAAGAAGCAGCTCGAGGATGAGGAAGGTGAGTAACACCTTAGTAAAATTGTACCTTACAGAAAAGGATTTGGTTGCAAGAAGGATGACAAGGATAACATGGGTATTGCAGGGGCCACGAACGAGGTGGCGACCCTGAAAAAGGCGGTGTCCGCGGCCGAACGTAATGCGGCCGCGGAGCGCACCGAGCGAGAGAAGCAGGAGGCGCATGTGGCGAAGGTACAGCAAGAGCTCCGGGCTCTCGTGGAAAAACATGAGAGTTTGGAGCGTGACTCGAAGACTCGAGAGTCCGAGCTTGCATCGGCTCTTGAGAGTGCCAAAGCCGCTAAGGCCGAAGCCTACAAGGCCCTCCAGGAAATCGAGGCGTTGAAGAAAATAGCGGCGGGTAAGGCATTTTTCATGCAAAGTAAGCATGTGAGTGTGAATTACCTATCACTTACCCGAATTCGGAGCTCTCCAGGAGCATTCACAGATCTGCCCTGCAGCGTGTCCGATGCTACCACTTTCTATAGGGCCGAGGAGGGGAGCTCGACGGAGAAGGTCTTCTGGTCTCAGTATGCTGAGGCCGGACATCTGGTGCCCCTTAGCGACCAGCTGAAGCAGCTGGTCGAGCTCCACAAGGTAGTCGAACAGGCCATGAAGGGCCTCATAGTTCGGCTGTGGCCTAAGGACGCCATGCCTGGGAGCTACTTCGGCCTGGTGCGGCGGCTGGTGGATGCGTGTCCATGGGTTGAAGTCATCAAGCACTTCGCCTGTATTGAAGGTGCCCATTGGGCCCTTGCCCGCGCAAAGGTGCAATGGGGCAAGATGGATGCTGAGAAGCTTGTGACGGACGCGCCACCGCCGGGCAAGGAGTATCACACGCCCGAGATGTATTATAAGAGTGTCCTGAAGGGTGCCCGCATTATTGCGGGTGAGTGCTCCAAAGATGTAATATTTGAGTAGACTCGCATTTTGTTACCCTATGCGCTGAAAACTTTGTTCATATGCGCTAAGCAACGCTTGTTAATTTAAAATATTACCTTCTGTGCGGCCGTTTATCAAATCTGAGAGATGGCAAGTCGTCGGCTTCAGCCCCCATGCCACGAGTGCTGGAGTGTTCGGGATAAATTTGAGCACTCTTGTTCCCATTTTTGGGTCCATCTAGGGAGGCGCTCAACACAACGAACAAGGCAACCGGACTTATAATGCTTGAACACTCTCACTTAGCCATAGAATTCTATAATTTTAAAGTTCGGCGAAGCCCCTAGTGTTTGGAAGGCTGAATTTGGGGCACCATCCACGCCTGGGCCGGACAAAGCCGGTTCCTCGCTCGAAGCGGCATAAGTCTTTAGGGCCTCGAAAAAACCTCTCGAACAGCGACCGGCTCTCGCCTCATCATGACGGTCAATTTTAGCTTTCTCCACTGAGGTGCTCGCCCAGATCAACTGGGGCGCAATCGCAGTGGTTCTCCCAGTGCTACCTTAGCCGATACAACGGAACATAAGGTACCAAAACATGGGAGCCGGGCAAACCCAACTATTGACCCAAGACATGATTCGGAGCCGATGCATATAATGCTATAAGTTCGGGGTGCCGCACTTGTGGAAGTGTTCGGACTTATCACACCATGATGCGGGAAGCATAAGTCGCTGGTGTATTTAGCCGTACCAAAGTGTACGGATGCAACATGTCATATATGTATAAGAAAGAAATGCAATTATAAGCAAAAAGGTGCTGCATTGTTTATTCAAGAAATACTGCTGTGAATGCAGAACGATACAAATGGTGCGATAAGCAAGGGATGGGACTATTAAACATGTCCCCCTCCAGGGGTAGGCTGCGGAATGGTGTATAAAACAGATTTAATGCTCGTAATGGAGACCACCTGGATATTCGTCGTAGCCTTTCTCCTTCCCTGGCTGTTGCATCGTGAGTTCGGCAGGTCTACTGCCGGACAGGGCCTCTGATGAACGGAGTCGTGTGGGTAAAAAAAGAAAAAGAGGGAAAAAAGAACGACACACTTGAGAGCCCCTGGTGTGGTTAAGCCGCATTCTAGGCCTATCGTGGCCGTGCCCCTCCCCCTATGCCCTTGGTATCTCCAGAGCGTAATGATGTACGCGAAGGACCTGTCTTGAAATTTTGCAGGGGCTGGGGTTGGGGCCGCATTGCTACGCGTGCTCGGAACGTGCCAGGTGGTCTTATTGTAGGTTACTCCGGGCGCGTTTAGCCGTGTCCGGTCGCTTAACGGCCAGACTCGAGAATTGCCTTAAGAGGCTGCACTGTACTTCTGCCGCGAGAGCTGCTGTATGTTCCTCCGTTCGGAGAGAGCGTTCAGTGTTTCCGTTGACCGTGATGACTCCTCCAGGGCCTGGCATCTTGAGCTTGAGGTATGCGTAGTGCGGCACTGCGTTGAACTTTGCAAACGCGGTACGTCTGAGCAGAGCATGGTAGCCGCTGCGGAACAGAACTATGTCGAAGATCAACTCCTCGGTTCGGAAGTTATCCGGGGATCCGAAGACCACTTCTAGTGTAACTGAGCCTGTACAATTGGCCTCTACACCTGGTATGACGCCTTTAAAGGTCGTCTTTGTAGGTTTAATCCTTGAGGGGTCTATGCCCATTTTGCACACTGTATCCTAATAAAGCAGGTTCAGGCTGCCGCCGCCGTCCATCAGGACTATGGTGAGGTGAAATCCATCGACGATTGGGTCTAAAACCAATGCGGCGAATCCGCCGTGGCGGATGCTGGTGGGGTGGTCCCTTCGATCAAAAGTGATCGGGCAGGAGGACCATGGATTGAACTTCGGGGCAAGTGGCTCCATCGCGTATACATCCCTGAGTGCACGCTTCCGCTCCCTTTTGGGTATGTGGGTTGCGTATATCATGTTCACCGTTCGCACTTGTGGGGGGAAACCCTTCTGTCCTCTATTGTTCGGCGGTCGGGTCTCTTCCTCGTCATCGCTATGCAGCCCCTTGTCATTGTTTTCGGCAATTAACTTGCCTGCCTGCTTGAATACCCAACAGTCCCTGTTGGTGTGGTTAGCTGGCTTTTCGGGGGTGCCATGTATCTGGCTCGAGCGGTCGAGTATTCGGTCCAAATTGGACGGGCCCAGAGTAGTTCTTTTGAATGGCTTTTTCCGCTGACCGGGTTTAGAGCCTCTGAATCCGGCATTGACTGTCGTATCCTCACTATTGTCGCCGTTAATGCGGTGTTTGTTTTTGTTGTGACACGACCTGCCATTGCGGTCCTTGATATCCGGACTGCCAGAATTTTTGCTGAGGTTGTTCCTACGGGCTAGCCAGCTGGCCTCACCCGTGTAGAAGCGGGTCATGAGTGATGTGAGGGCTGCCATGGATTTCGGCTTTTCTTGTCCTAAGTGCTGGGCAAGCCACTCATCGCGGATGTTATGTTTGAAGGCCGTGAGGGCCTCCGCATCCGGACAGTCGACGATTTGATTTTTCTTAGTTAGGAACCGTGTCCAGAATTGTCTGGCCGATTCGTCTGGCTGCTGAATTATATGGCTTAGGTCGTCAGCGTCTGGTGGTCGCATATATGTGCCTTGGAAGTTATCGAGGAATGCGGCTTCCAGGTCTTCCCAACTCCCAATTGACTCTGTTGGCAAGCTGTTAAGCCAATGCCGGGCTGGTCCTTTAAGCTTGAGTGGTAGGTATTTGATGGCGTGAAGATCATCACCGCGGGCCATGTGGATATGAAGGAGATAGTCTTCGATCCAAACCGCGGGGTCTGTTGTGCCATCATAAGGTTCAATATTCACGGATTTAAACCCTTCGGGGATTTGATGATCCATTACTTCATCTATGAAGCATAGTGGGTGTGCGGCGCCTCTGTATTGGGCGATATCACGACGAAGTTCAAAAGAGCTTTGTCTACTGTGTTCGGCCTGGCCGGACTTACTGTGTCCGGCACGACGGTTGTCATCACGTATCATGGGGCGCCCACACGATCCATAGATCGATCTTGATTATCTTGCCTTATCCTCCAATATATCTCGCAAGTCCAGAGCGTTCCCCTGTAGCCTTGTGCTTTTCGAGCGATGCCGGGGTACGGTTCTTGTGGAGGGCCTAGAGGCCTCTCTGTCGCGGCCACGGGGTGGTCGGTCAGCCGTATTGTCGGCTGGTGATGCAGGTTCATATGCCTCCTCCTCTAATCGGGGGAGCAGCTTGCGTTTAGGGTAGCTTTTGGAGGGGTGTTCGAGCTCATGCTCTTCGGCCGCAAGGACTTCAGTCCATATGTCGGCTAGCAGATCTTGATCAGCAATAAGCTGCTGCTGCTTTTTCTTGAGGCTGTTTGCCGAGGCTATAAGCCTGCGTTTAAAACGCTCTTGTTCGACGGGATCCTCAGGCATGACGAATTCATCGTCGTCGAGGCTTGCCTCGTCTCCGGAGGGAGGCATGTAATCCTCTACCTCTTCGTCTGCTGCTCTCTCATGAGGGCTGGGATCTCCGTCCTCCTATGCTGAATCTTGCTGGAGGGGGTTGTCTTCGGCACTGTCTGGGGTGTTATTATCTCCGGTGCCGGAGTCTCCATTCTTGGTGTGACGGGATTTAGAGCGGTGCCGCTGACGCCGACGCTTGGGCTGTTTCTTGGAGGGGTCATCCTCCGCTGTTCCTTCGCAATTCCCATCCTTTGGGATATCCACCATGTATATGTCATATGATGAGGTGGCTTTCCAGTGCCCAGTAGGCGCTGGTTCTTGGTCGTCTCCGGCATCGTCGTCCATACCGTCGATGTCTTCGGAGTCGAAGTCTAGCATGTCGGTTAGATCGTTGACAGTGGCTACTAAGTGGGTGGTGGGTGGGCTTTGTATTTCTTCATCGTCCGCATCCCAACCGTCCTGACCGTAGTCCGTCCAGGGCTCTCCTGATAACGAGAGATACTTTAGCAAACTCAAGATGTCGCCGGAAGGTTAGTGTTGAAAGATGTCCGCAGCGGTGAATTCCATGATCGGCGCCCAATCGGATTCGATTAGAGGGGGCGCAGGAGGTTCGGAGTCCGGCGAGGAGTCCGACACCTCGGAGTCACGAGCTTCATGAGGGACAAGGTCAGTGTTCGGCTCCATCACCGTAGAGGTTGCAGCCCCCGAGGCGGTGTCTAGCCACCCATCCTCGATCTGCGTAGCCGGCTCCGAATTGAGGATCGGAGTGGACTTGTGTGTGGCCTCCAGGGCACTGTCCGGCTGCAGAGCTAAATCATGCCCATCGTGACAGTGCGGCGCGCTCGGCTGTGGCTCGAACCCATCGAAGATCAAGTCTCCGCGGATGTCAGCCGTGAAGTTCAAACTTCCAAACCTGACCTGACGGCCAGGGGCGTAGCTTTCGATCTGCTCCAGATGGCCAAGCGAATTGGCCCGCGGTGCAAAGCCGCCGAATACGAAGATCTGTCCGGGGAGAAAGGTCTCACCCTGGACTGCATCGTTGTTGATGATCGAAGAAGCCATCGAGCCTATCGGTGACGACACAGAGGAACTCTCAATGAAAGCACCAATGTCGGTGTCAAAACCGGCGGATCTCGGGTAGGGGGTCCCAAACTGTGCGTCTAGGCGGATGGTAACAGGAGACAAGGGACACGATGTTTTACCCAGGTTCGGGCCCTCTTAATGGAGGTAAAACCCTACATCCTGCTTGATTGATATTGATGATGTGGGTATAACAAGAGTAGATCTACCACGAGATCAAGGAGGCTAAACCCTAGAAGCTAGCCTATGGTATGATTGTTGTTCGTCCTATGGACTAAAGCCATCCGGTTTATATAGACACCGGAGAGGGCTAGGGTTACACAGAGTCGGTTACAATGGTAGGAAATCTACATATCCGTATTGCCAAGCTTGCCTTCCACGCCAAGGAAAGTCCCATCCGGACACGGGACGAAGTCTTCAATCCTGTATCTTCATATCTTGGAGTCCGGCCGATGATGATAGTTCGGCTATCCGGACACCCCCTAGTACAGGACTCCCTCAGTACCCTTTTCTGATTGCATGATGATGAAAAGTGACGGTGGTAAACTTGTTGTGAACCACCACATGATGCATACCCCTACTCATGACTTTACATTGTTCATGATTGCAATGTCAAGAGACTAGTTGATGCATAATGATGCATGTGTACCATGAACTCTTCGTGGTTACATTCTTTCGAAAACCCCATCAGATGCCCCTAATGCCCTTGGGAGATGTTTAACTAACGTGACCACTAGAGGAAGAAGTGGTGTACCTAAGAGAGCTTTTGGCGTGTGTGTATAAAATGATGGATTAGATTTATGTGTGATTACCGTCCCAACCAAACATGTGCAAACACTCTACCCCTTTATGGGATGGGGCATTATTGATTACTTAGACTGATACTAGCATGGTGCCCACATTACTAGTGACGGGGGTGACTTGAGGTCACTCTCGGGATGGGGTCGTGCTTGGATAGGCGGCCATGACTGTTTTCACAGGACACCGGACACACCATTGGTCCCTTCGTGTATGCATGATAATGTGAAAAGGGTAGAGTCCCATGATCTTTTGCTTATACATGAGGGCCATCTATCAACGAGTGGACCCTATGTTAGTGTCGTCTAGGGAAATGTAATGATCGGGTGCTTCCCCCAAGTACTTGAGGTACTGCGGGATGGTGGATGGCACGAAAGCTTCCTGGATCTTGTGGGTAAAGTGCGCAACCTATGCAGAGTGTCAAACTATTAGAATAGCTGTGTCCACGGTCATGGACAGTTGGAAGGTGCTACTTAAACTATGTCCAAAATTTTTACAATCTCGGTGCATGTGTGTGTAAGAGAAATATTTGTGTCAAGGTGGTGACTTGACATGTTGAATGCAATGGCACTGATCCAAACTCTATTTATGTTGATATCTGTAACCTGTTCTCAAGGTTACCCATGACCACTGATGCATATATCACAAGTTGATAGGACATCTCAACTAGCGTGAAGCTAGGTTGCTTACTTGTTGTACAATTGCATTGTTACTTTGAACCAAATCATGGGTTGCTTGCGAGTACATTCAAAGTACTCATTGACTTGCCACTGGTTATTTAATTGGCCAGTCATGGAAGAACGGGAGTTTGAGGAAGAGTTCCTTGCTGACAAACACGCAAACTAGGATGCTTCCTAGTCAGAATGCCTGTAGGGTTAAGGCATATGGCATGGGTTCTACTTAATCAACGAAGATTTCCGCTGCTTATGTTTCTTTTGATGTTTAGCCCTTAAGGCGTTATCAATGTAAGACTTGACCATAATGGTCATAATTTGTGTAAGACGGTATGTATGGATGTAAGACTCTTGTTATTCAGCTTCTGTGTGTCCAGTGAGCATTGATCTCTGGGATCACTGTACACGTGCATTTAGTGATCACGACTTATGAGTCGGGGTCCCCACACAATGGCAGGTGTAGGCTGGGAACAAAATGCAAATGCTGGGAATGATTCTAGTAACTGGGGAAAACTCAACAGTCGAGAGTGATTCCACTATTTGAATGGTTATAGTATAATCGAGGAAACCGAGAGCACAAGGACCCCTAAGGAATAACTTCTAGAATAAGTCGCACGAAATCCTAATGGAGAAGGTGGTCAAATAGCTCAATCAAGATACTACAATGATAGATCTTCCGACGAGGTGTGTCAGCCAAAACATCAACCTTGTCGGGACATACATCATAGAGCTTGGAAAAGTTCCAACCATCATATCTGCCTAAGATTCAGATCTGGTTGGTAACAGGATATTTCAGACATGTCTGGAAAAAAGTTTGCAACACAAACCGATGAGATGACGTTGCAAGATTCTCGGGAAATGAACTACGATAGCAAGCTCCAAAACATGAGCTGGTTCTGCTACATACATGTGATCACGTTGTCCAAGACAAGCATGACCACGTAGAAGTCTTACAACAAAACACTACCAGGTTCAGGTGGGGGAACCATGATCGAGGATATCGAAGTCCTTGCATAAGTCCTACTCTTAAGAGGGAACTTCTTCTCCTTGAAAAAATGAATCAGTGGCTTGGTGTGCTAGGAAACACATATGGAATGGAGGTGGCCAACCTATCAAACCATGGAGTACTTTGCACACATGCATGACTAACTTGGGACGATTCTAGAGGAAACAAAAACAACCTTTCTCGAACTCATGGCGGCAAGTTGCACCAAATGCACGTGAATCAGAGGAAGTCACTTCTTTCATCCAACATGCGCTTCATGAATGGGACATGAAGATAATGCTTATAAAAGTTTCCAACACTAGATTAATGTCCAACACGAATCATGGAGAAGATAAAAATGTTGCTGATGGGCTCAAAACAATTCATCCAAGTTTCCATAAGTGGAATTCCACAATTATGTGAACAAGGTGATAGCATTGGTCAGACCCTAAAGATATAATGGTGTATGCTCGAGGAAACAACCATGAGTAAGACAACATTATGAATATCGTTGGTTCTGATTTGATTTGATGATAGCCCATACTCAAATCATAGATTGGATATTATGATAGGTCCACTAACTAATCACCAGGGTCAATCGATGAAAATACCATCTTTCTTCAACACACATACAAGATATCCCTTAAAATGAACTAAGTCGGACAAGCTTTTATCTTCGAACTCTCTGAGTTATTGTTTAGCTTAACCTACTAGGCAGGGGTATGCAACACAGATTCTTGGAATAGGGGTGGTTACAAGAAACCAACTTGATCACGAGCTCAACATAACAGACAAGGGACGACCTGGAGATACTTCTGGGAAGATATTCGGAAAATCACGAACCACCAATATGTTATTAAGCTCGAGAACAATCTTGCTTTCGAGGCAAGACGATGTGATCAAATAAGCAAGGGGTTGACACAATCCTAACTCATTCATCGAAGAGTGCACCAGGAAAATGGTCTAGGTAGCACAATCTATCTTAGAACGATGATTCTGTAACCAACACGCTAAGAATGAAATTATTGTCCTTTAACTACCAAGCAACAAGGTTGCTAGGAGTATTGATTCCACACATCATGATTCTTCTGTCGGCATTCCGGTTACAATAATACGGGGACCAGGGAGTGAACGATGACGACGAGAAGTATCACTATAAGAAGAATTCATAAGAGTTGGTGCAATTCTCATGACATTCCTGACATAAAGAGGGCAACACTCCAAGGTAGAATAGACTAGAAGCTCGATTGGCAATCTTAATCTGCAGAATATAGCTGCTTTGACCCAATCCTAGATATGGATGAGGTGTTGGAGTTTGTTTCTCCTAGTCATTCCGAAATAGAATAGCTTGACGGACTACAAGAGTAATAGGTGTCGATTTACACAAATGCACACATACTCTTGGCTATCAACTGATAGATGATGGCCAGTAAACAACTAAAGAGGGACAACTCAAAGGAACATACGATTTTCGGAGTTTTTGGGTGCATAGATTAGCATGTCAAACGAGTTCAACATATTTCTTCCGGATAACCCATGCAGAAAGGTAGAACTGACAGAGTCACAAATATCGAATGGAGAACTCATTAAGAGCACTCTTGTTGTGATCTTTTGGTTCAAAAGAACTTCCGCCATAATGGTTCATGGTATTGGAAGAACGATATACCACGGACCATAAAGGCTATCACAAAGGTTACTAATATCCTGAAGGAACTAGCAAACACTATCAACATGAAGTAAGTAGGGTGAATCTCGGGTTCAATAACCCAGGAATAGAATGCCTAATAACTAAATGGCATCATGGGATGCTTTCGGGAATGACAACCAGAATCATCAGACTGGGAACACAAAACATGGCTAGATTACTAGGTGATTCTCTAGGACACCTAGGGTCATAATAATAACTCCAACATATGTACTGACGCAATAAAGTACCTCAACACACTGGTTAGTGTGGTTAATCTGGCCCAAAGGAACATTGGGAACGGAAGAAGGGATTTGCAAATGCATTAGACTATTTAGAAACCTGGGATGACTCGGGCAACATAATGGCTGTAAATGCTCACAATATTTGAAACATCCTACAAAATGGTGGAATAACCACTTAACACCGCAATATCAAGGTTTTGAGATCAACTATCAACACACGGAAGTAGTAGGAACTGAACTGAGACTTGAATCCATCAATCTTATAAGTCTACAGATTAGTAACACGTGATCCTGATAGAAAGAAGAGAAAGCCTAGTTCCTCAACCCCGTAGGAAAGATAGGATGACTCAGATCAGAAGGGCATAAGGTAAAGGAGTAAAAAGAGCCTTGCGTTCCCTTCCACATTCAGTTCCCTTATATAACTAAAGCATTTCTAGACTCAACTTTGAAAGTGCGTTATATCGACTAGAGGGGGAGTGAATAGGCGATTTTTATGAATTCTTCACTGAGGAATTTGCTGGTGACGAAATTCCTAAATCAAGAACTACTTGCAGCGGAATAAGTACTCAATAGTAAACATAACAGAACACAAGCATGGTCATCATAATGGAATGAAGACAAGCACAGAGTACAGAAGGCGTAAACACAGGATAACACAGAAAGAAGACGGACAAACTGAAGAAATTGAACTGAGGAAATTGAGAAAGTCTTCAGTCAAAGTCTTCAAACAGATATGAACAGGCACACAACAATAGAAATGAGGAAATGAAAGAGTTGAGCAAATAGAACCAGTAAGCTTGGTGAAGATAATGATTTGGTAGACCAGTTCCAACTGCTGTCTCAGTTGTACGTCTGGTTGGAGCGGCTGAGTATTTAAACTCGAGGACACCCAGTCCCGGACACACAGTCCTCATTGTATTCTCCTTGAGCTAAGGTCACACAGACCTTGCCCAATCACTTGTGGTAAGTCTTCAGGTGACTTCCGGACCTTAACAAACTTGGTCACTCAGCGATCCACAATTCCTCTTGGATGCTCTAGACCTTGACTCCTAACCGTCTGGAAGAAGCACAGTCTTCAAAGGTAACAAGCGTCGGATCCACGCAGGATCAATATCTTCAGTGATGCTCAATTACTTTGGGTTTGTATGCATTGGGTTTGGGTTTTCCTCACTTGATGATTTTCACTCAAAGTCCTCGGAGGATGGCATGCTCTCAAATGACAAGTGTCAGTTTCTCTCGGAGCAGCCAACCAGCTAGTGGTTGTAGGGGGCAGCTATTTATAGCCTAGGGAGCAGCCCGACATGATAAGACATAAATGCCCTTGTCTGATATGACCGTTAGGTGGGTAGATATTTTGGGATAGCTGGCGCATAGCACAGCAACGGTCGGAATATTTGACTCTCAAATTCTTCAGGGCTATCATGTTCCTCACTGTGTAGGCAATTCACACTGGCGAATTCCTAACTCCTCAGTCAGAACAAATTCCTTACAGACCAGAAGAACTTTGTCTCTGTCAGTGAAGAATATGGCTGAACTGTATGAGATTTCCAATGGCTTCACTCGAAGGGATTGGTAGGTGTAGGATTTTGAGTTGAGCATCACATGGAAATTTTTCCTTAGTATTTCCTTGACCCCCTTTAACAGTACGGTGTTTCCTATGACTCAAGAAAGAGAAAATGAAACTATAAAAACAAGAGTCTTCACGCTTCATGTTCCTCGAATGATTGACAAGTCTTCAAGGTTACACCAATTTCTTAACTTTCAAAGTCTTCAGAAAGTCTTCAGAAATACAAAATCTTCAGTTGAAGAACTTCATTTTTAGGGGTCGACTTTCTCTGTGAATATCAAACTCCTCATAGACTTATAGACCTGTGTACACTCACAAACGCATCAGTCCTTAACCTATAAGTCTTCAATACACCAAAATCACTAAGGGGCACTAGATGCACTTACAATTTCCTCCTTTTTGGTGATTGATGACAATATAGGTTAAGTTTTCAACGGGGATAAACATATGAAGTGTAAATACTGATATTGAGGAATTTGATTGCAAGATATTGAAGAACTCCCCCTGAAGATGTGCATAGTGAGGAGTTTGCTTTTGAAGCATTGCACACTTGAAGAGTATAATCATGGAGATCTCCCCCTATATCTTGTAATTCATACACGCATTTGACATATTATATGAAGAATTTGAAATGCATGATGAAATATGGTGACTGATGTAATTTAGCATGCGTGCATTGAAATTAATGAGGAATAAGCATGCAGAAGAACACAACAAAAGTATCAGGCCACCATAGAGTTTAAGATGACAACTCGATCCAGCAAGATCATCAAAAGAACGAGAGTTGTAACTTAGAAAAAAATGCCCATATAAGATAGACCCGCTTGAAGACTAACTCAAATTTCTCCCCGTTTGTCATCTAATGACCAAAAGGGTTGAAAATGAGGACTAACGCCCCTGAAGAATATCATGATGATGGAGGAGTGCCAGCGTTGTCAGGGTCTTGAGTCGTTGTAGGACCTGCCGCAGTGTCGTCCAAGTCTTCATACTCGTCCGTGTCGCGTGATGAAGAAAATGAGCTGGCCACCAAGGAAGGAACCTTGACCTTCTTGTATTTCTTCGGTGGAGGAGCAGACCAGTCGAAATCTTCTTTGAGGCCCATTTGCTTCAGATCTTCTTCACCATATAGATGTGACAGAATAGCCCAGGTGCGATCAAATACATCATGGAGGTAGTAATGGTTTTTCTTCACTGCATTATGTGTAGAAGTCATGTTGTGAAGAATAGAGCCAAACTGACGCTTAACCCATTTGTGGTTTCGATCCACCTTCTGGGGAAGACTTAGAAGCAGCTCACGGTCAGTCATCACACGAGGAGCAGTGGCTTGAGGACTTGACTTGGGAGCATTGGCAGCAGAATCATGAGTGGCAAAGTCATCATTGGTGGGATAAGATGCAGCTTTGCGGAACTGACCATCCAATGGACGAATGCCTTCATCGATAACGGCTAGTGACTTGCCCTTCTCATCAGCTGAGGAATATGTCCGCTTGAGGACTTCAATTGGGGGCAAGTAGCTGAGGTGATTCTGAAAGTCAGCCTTGTAGTTGAGTGAAGACCTTGTTCTGAGGAATCTCATGGTCCATGATGCATAAGGCTTCAGCTCAAATGGTGAAAGTGCAACATTCGCTAGAGTCCTCATGAAGAAATCATGATAATTTATGGGGATGCCATGCATTATGTTGAATAGCATATTCTTCATCATCCCAATAATTTCCTCATTGGATGAGTCATGGCCTTTGATAGGACTCATGGTCTTCGTCAGAATGCGATAGATGGTTCTTGGCACACAGAGCAATTCCTTCATGAGGAATTTGGTCCTTAGAGCTTGACCAGGCTTCAGAGGCTTCATGAGCACTTGCATATAGTGAGCAGTGAGTTCAGGCTCATCATACTGACAATGAGCACCTTCAGGTGGAGGACTAATTGGCAGGGCACGAAGCAATTCAGAGGCTGGTGCCTTGTACTGAGTGTTTTCAGTCATCCAGTCCAACACCCAAGAGTTGACGTCAACAGCATCACCTGTGATATGCAGCGTTGCGTAGAACTGAAGAATAAGCTCTTCATTCCAATCGACTATGTCTGAGCAAAAGTTGAGCAAGCCGGCATCATGAAGCATAGTGAGGACTTGAGAGAAGCAAGGCATTGATTCCATGTCCACGTGAGGAATATGCTTGTGGTCGAAGACTTTGTCCTTGTTGAAAAGCAGTGAAGAATAGAAGTTGGCCTGGCTGGCTGTCTAGAAATGCTTCCTTCTAAGACGAGCATTTTCATACGGGTTGAAATCAGTGAAGAACACACGCTCGCCGAAGAAATCATTAGCCTTGAATTTTTGCTTCTTTGAGAAGGGATCCTTTGGCTTGGGCTGCGGAGTGTCAGTTAATTGCATCACCACCTCAGGAATCACAATCTCAGGATCCACAGACTGAGGAATTTCAGGTTCTTCTTCAGCTACAGCCTGGGTCTTCAATTATTCATTTATAATTTCTTCAGCACTAGTGGCTGGAATTTCTTCATGGATAGATGGGGTTGCATGAGGTTCTTCAGATCCCATTTGCACTTCAGTAGCAGCAGGGGATTGAGGAATTTCTTGATGTGGAGTGAACATCGAAGAGTTGGGGTGCTGACTTTCCCAAAAGTCATCATTCAGCACATGTGTGGTACAGCCAATGTCCACATCCTCATCTTCCATTTCTTCAACACCCGCCTCTTCAGCAGTGAACTGAGGCATAGGTGAGGAAACAACTGGGGTTGAAGGGATTTCGTCCACTTCAATTTCTTTGTCCAACAGCTCCGACGAAGCACCAGAAGGATTGTATTCATCGGATTCATTGGGAATCACATAATTTTCACCAAAAGGAACAAGGTCCTTTGATGGCATATAAGAGACAGGAATGGCATCAATTGGGTTGTCAATTGAGCTAGTCAGAGGCTTCATCTTCTTCGGAGCTGAAGAATTTGATGAAGTTGATGCCTTCCTTTTCTTCATAGCTGCACACTCTGCAGCCTTGGTCTTCTTCGCATCTGATGTAGATGGAAGGATCGAAGTTGGTGTAGGCGCAGGAGGTGCAGAGGACTTTGGATCATTTTCTTTAGGTGCAACTGATGCAGTTTCCCTAACTTCTTCACTTTCTTCAGGCGCACCACTAGTGGATGCCCTGGCAATATCTTCAGCGGTTGAATGGAGTCATCAACCCTGGTACTCTCATTTTCTTCAGCAGCCTGATTGTCATCAGTGGTGCTGGCATGTTCTTCAATAGGCTGAGCAGATGCTTCAGCCGGTGTAACTTCAACGTGCACAGGAGCAGCAACACTTGAAGTGAATTTCTTCGTCAGATTAACGAACCGAACCTTGGCACCCTTCCAATCAGCATAGTAGCGATTGAATTCATCACTCAGTTGCTTGATTTCAGCTTGCAAAGCAATGAGTTGATCAGGGGTAAGAGTGAGGACATTGTCCTTGAGGTAGCGCTGCTTCTTGTACTGCGCTTTCTTCAGTCTTCTGCCTTCTTCAAATTTCCACTTTTCTTCCTCAATGAAGGCAGTCGGAACATGACTTTGGCCAGGAGTGAGGTTCATCTCCGGCAAAGGCGTGTTAGGGTCCTTGTGCCATAGGTCAATGAAGTCGAGGATCAACTTTGGATCCAATAGCAGTGGCACATTGCTGCCTTTGGCTCTTGCGGCCCTGGCCTGCCTGTCTCTGATGATTTTGGCAAGTTCTTCATCATCAGCCTCATCGTCATCAGAGGGCACTTGGAAGGCGACCTGCTTCTTGTGAGGACTTGGTCGAAGGCCTCGTCTAGCAGTGGCCTTTTTCTTCAGCAGAGAGGGGCCAGCAGAGGAATTTGGTGCTGCAGAGGAACTTGTAGATGCTCCTGAGGCAATTGAGATGCCAGTTGTCCTTTGGCACGTGGCGAGATGCACAGGTGCAGAGGATTTGGTCGGAGCAACTGAAGACTTTGTCGGAGGAACTGAGGACTTTGGAGGAGGAGGTGCAGACTGAGGAGTTGGCCATGAGGGCTTTGAAGAATCTGGCCTTGAGGGCATTGTTGAGGAGCTTGGCCGTGAGGGCATTGAGGGAGAAGCGCTTGACTTATGAGCAGGCTTCTTAGGCATAGCCTTCTTTGGCTGTCTAGTGGAGGCCTCAGCTGCGGTAGCAGCAGCAGCAGAGTCTGCATTGAATTTCTTCACTGCTTCCTTTGCTTGCTTGGCCAGCTTGGCCTGGCGCTTTGCCCATTCATCAGCATAGTCCTCACCACGCTTGAGGCTGGTGGGATCTGCCAGTTTGCCTGGTGCCAATGGAGGTCTTGAGCATGGAGGGTTGAGTGCGAATTTCTTCATATACTTGGGAGTAACATACTTGTACTCCCTCCATTCCCGTGCCCATCTCCTCTCCATCCGTTGTATTCGCACCTTGCACTGATTCTTGTCCTCCTTGACAAACTTGGCCTCATCAGGAGTGCAGTATCCAGCATAAATGTCCTTAGGGATTTCGAAAGCAGTATTGACCTCAGGCCTCTTTCCAACTTTCTATGGCTTCTTCCCTTCAGCCATTTTCTTCAGCTGAGGAATATGAACAACTGAAGTTTCTGAAGAGGCGTGCAACTTTTCTTCGAGGAACGCTGCAAATGAGTTAAGTTGATGAGAACCTAGTGATTCAGCAGCGGACATTTGTACCTGTGAACAGAGTATAGTTGCGAGGAATTTGGAGAGGTCATATGCGTTCTCAGAAGGTTTTTCAAAAATGAATAGGTTTGAGGAATTTGACCAGATGAGTCTTGAGGAATTTCACTAAGCATTCTTTGTCTTAGGTTCCAGAGTTGTATAGATTAAAAATCCACACAATTGAGGAATCTTGAAGAAAATCATTGCTTAGAGAAACGAATCAAGAGCAGATGACATGTGAGGTGTTCATGTGTGTGAAGATTTGAAGAATAAACACCTTTGAAGATTTTCAAGAAAACATAAGAATCAAAGAGGGTAGTAAAAGTAACTTTTAATTACCCGAGTTGAAGAACACGACAAACTGGTAAGTGTAGATGTGAAGTTCGTCAGTTCAGATCTTCCACGCCCTAACTCGGCATAGGAAGACGGCTACAGCGGCAACGGAGTGAAGAAATCCGCAACCGGTGTGAGTACAACGACGACGAGGTCGAGGCAGTGAAGCTCTTCCTCACCGGCGACGATGAAGTAGCGGCGGCGCTAGGGTTTGGGGAGCTCGAGCGGGAGTGAGATCGAGCAGAGTAAAACGAAGTGAGGAAGAGGTAGGGGTATTTATAGTGGGAGTGAAAAAACTGTACGCCCGAGGAAATTAGACGAATGTGCCCCTGACCCTTCTCATTCGCTTGACATGTGTCACCCACATACTGAGAGGTGGTGATCGTGTATGATTGTGGGTGAATAGATAAGTAGTGTCGTGGGATGCGGAACGGTTTGAGCAGCAAAGCCGAAAATTCAGATCAGATAGATTAAAATTTCCGTTCACAATTTCTTCAGCTGTCAAGGACACAGTGAAGATTTTGAACGAGTTTCAATTAGAACACACATGAAAAATTTGTGAATAGACCGGGTTGAGTTTAGCATAGAGAGGGAAGGGTCCGATCACACTCACTTAGCAGAAGAAAACAACTTCAAGAATTAGCAATAAGTGAATGCTATTGAGGACATAAACT
>NC_041387.1:267393735-267519932 GCF_002162155.2 Triticum dicoccoides
TCAAATGAAGAACACCGGAAAGAGTGAAGCCAATGCAAAGTTGAAGAATTTGAAAAACTGAGGAATTTCAGAAAAACGAAGAAAAACTCAAATTGAAGATTTCCAACTTTGGGTGGTGGCGTAACTCACCGTATAAGAAAGCTGATTTCAGACACCGCATACAATTGTCGTAGGGCTCTGGGAATCAATTTCTTCATTAATTTCTTCACACTTAGAGGGTTACTCTTCATTGATTGAAGAAAAATGTTACTTCGTGTGTTGAGCATCTAAGTCATCAAGTCAGCATAAGTGTTAGGATGTGTGTCCATTTCAGAGAACATTCGAAGATTCTAGGATATTTAGCTCACACCGCAACTTGCTAAATCTCTTCTCGTCCAAGGGCTTAGTGAAGATATCGGCCAGCTGGTCTTCAGTGCTAACATGGTCGATGGAGATGTCACCCTTCAATGCATGACCACGAAGATAATCATGACGAATATGGATGTGCTTGGTCTTCGAGTGCTGAACTGGGTTATGAGCAATCTTGATAGCACACTCATTGTCGCAGTAGAGAGGCACATTCTTCACGTTGATGCCATAGTCCTTGAGAGTTTGCTTCATCCATAGTAGTTGAGCACAGCACGATCCAGCAGCAATGTACTCAGCTTCTGCAGTGGAGAGTGATACGCAGTTCTGTTTCTTCGAGGACCAACAGACCAAAGATCGTTCGAGGAAATGATATGTGCCTGACGTTGACTTGCCGTCCACGCGATCGCCAGCATAGTCAGAGTCTGAATATCCAATGAGATCAAATGAAGAGCCCTTGGGATACCATAATCCAAGTGTTGGTGTGTGAGCTAAGTATCGAAGAATATGCTTCACAGCCTTATGGTGTGATTCCTTCGGTGTAGCTTGAAATCGGGCACACATGCAAACACTAAGCATAATATCCGGCCTAGATGCACATAGGTACAATAAAGAGCCAATCATGGAGCGGTATACCTTTTGATCGAAGTCTTTACCATTTTCATCAGTGCATAGATGGCCATTTGTGGGCATTGGAATTTTGACCCCTTTGCAATCTTGCATGCCGAATTTCCTCAATACGTCCTTGAGGTATTTCTCCCGAGATATGAGTATCCCATTACGCTGTTGACAAATTTGAAGACCGAAAAAGAATTTAAATTCTCCCATCACAGACATTTGATATTCTTCACTCATCATATAGGCAAATTCATCACTGTATCGTTGGTCAGTACAGCCAAAAATGATATCATCAACATCTATTTGGCACACAAACAATTCATCATCATAAGACTTAGTGAAAAGAGTTGGGTCAAGTGAACCGGGTTTGAAGCCTTTCTTCATGAGGAATTCCTTCAAAGTATCATACCACGCCCGAGGGGCTTGCTTGAGGCCATACAGGGCCTTGTTGAGTCTGAAGACTTTGTCAGGTTTCTTTGGATCTTCAAAACCTGGGAGTTGAGCAACATATACTTCTTCCTCAAGCTTACCATTGAGGAATGCACTTTTCACATCCATTTGTTGTAAGATAATATCATGATGGTTAGCATAAGCAAGTAATATGCGAATAGCCTCAAGTCTAGCAACAGGTGCAAAAGTTTCATCGAAGTCAATTCCTTCAACCTGTGTGTAGCCTTGAGCTACAAGTCGTGCCTTATTCCTCACCACAAGGCCATTTTCATCTTGCTTGTTGCGGTAGATCCACTTTGTGCCAATAATGTTGTGCTTGCGAGGATCTGGACGTTTGACCAGTTCCCAGACGTTGTTGAGCTCGAACTGATGTAATTCTTCTTGCATAGCTTGAATCCACTCAGGCTCCAGAAATGCTTCATCTACCTTAGTGGGCTCTGTGATAGAGACAAAAACAAAGTGCCCACAAAAGTTAGACAAATGTGAAGCTTTTGAGCGTGTGAGAGGGCCTGGTGCTTCAATGTCATTGATGATCTTCTCAATTTGCACTTTGTTTGCAATACGAGGATGAGCGGGTTGTCTTCGAGGAATTTGATCTTCATTCTCTTCAGGAGCAATTTCCTCAGCACCATTTTCTCCAGGTGCGCCAGCTCGACGTTCATCATGTTCTGGAATGAATTCTTCAACAGATTCTTCGGTGGGAATGACATCCTTAGTAGCTTTGAACTTGATAGAATCCTCAGGTGCTGGTTCATCTATCACAGAAGGTGGGTGCTCTCTTTGCGAGCCATTAGTTTCATCGAACCACACATCTACAGTTTCAACAACCTTGTGAAGAACGTTGTTGAAGACTTTGTAGGTGTGTGAGTCCTTTCTGTAACCAAGCATAAAACCATCATGTGCTTTTGGTGCAAATTTAGAATTATGATGAGGATCTCTAATCCAACATTTTGCACCAAAGACTTTGAAGTAACTCACATTGGGTTTCTTGTCAATGAGGAGTTCATAGGCGGTCTTCTTGAAGAATTTGTGAAGATATACTCTGTTGATGATGTGTCATGTAGTATCAATAGCCTTGATCAAGAACCGACGAGGTGTCTTGTATTCATCAAGCATAGTGCGAGCTATCTCAACAAGAGTTCTGTTCTTGTGCTCAACGACGCCATTCTGCTGAGGAGTATAAGGAGCAGATAACTCATGAGTAATACCAAGTTCATCAAGATAGTCATCAAGACCGGAATTCTTGAACTCAGTCCCATTGTCACTTCTGATGTGCTTGATCTTCACACCAAAGTTGGTTGAAGCCCTCGTTGAAAATCGTTTGAAGACTTCCTGCACCTCATGTTTGTAAGTGACAATGTGCACCCATGTGTAACGAGAATAATCATCAACAATAACAAAGCCATATAGAGATGCATCATTTGTAATAGCTGAATAATGATTAGGACCGAAGAGATCCATGTGAAGCAATTCAAATGGTCGAGTGGTAGTCATGATAGTCTTTGCTGGATGCTTGGCCTTGGTCATCTTTCCAGCTTCACAGGCTCCGTATAAGTGATCCTTGAGGAATTTGACATTCTCAATGCCAATGACATGCTTCTTCTTCCCAAGCGTGTGCAAATTCCTCATGCCAGCATGACCAAGTCGTCGATGCCATAGCCAGCCTTCTGAAGCTTTTGCAAGTAGACATACGACCAGTTGTGGTCCTGTAGAGAAATCAACAATGTACAAGTCTCCTCTCCTAAAGCCTTCGAAGACTTTGGAATTTTCATCTTCCATGATCACAACACAATGATATTTGCCAAAGACAACAACCATATCAAGATCACAAAGCATTGAGACAGACATGAGGTTGTATCCTAAGGACTCGACAAGCATGACTTTGTCCATGTGTCGATCCTTTGAGATCGCAATCTTACCTAGAGCCAATACCTGACTTTTGCCTTTGTCAGCGAAGATGATATGCTTCAGATGTGATGGTGATAAAGGAGCATCCATCAATAGGTTCTTGTCACCAGTCATGTGATTTGTACATCCACTATCAAGGACCCACTCATTATCTTTGGGTTGATCATCCTGCAGATGAATTAGTGCAACTTACGAACTCATATACTTCATCAGTGAAGAATATGACATCAATATCATCAGATCAATTTCTTCGAGTAATAGAACAGATAAACAGTATGAGGACGTGTGAAATGAAAGTTCATTTCATCATGATTAGCCTGCATCCTTTCAGGCACTGTTCAGGTCTCCAGCAAATTCTTCAGACGTTTTGAGCACGTTTGGAGACCTGACTCTGCACAAGAGATTAGTTCTTTTTCTTCACCACCAACATCTGAAGGGGTGGCAAAGAATTCATCACTCTGCGAGCACCATATGAGAAAGGTGGAATAGACGCCGGTCCGCTTCGTTTCACATAAGAGGGGTTAGGGTAAGCATATGAATAAGCAGATAAATTCTTCGAGGACTTATGAACATAATGATTTGAAGAATAATGCTCATATTCATAGCCCTTATCTCTACCCTGCGAAACAGAGGGGTTAGCACGATGATGATCATATGAGGACATTGATCCTTTTGAAGAAGTTGATCCACGTGAGGAATTTGGTCCGTATGAGGACTTGGATCCATATGAAGAATTTGATCTGGAGTTCCTATTCTTCACAGGTGGTGTCATGAGGACATTCACTGTAAGGCTTTCAAGGCAACTTTTGGGAACCCAGATTTTCTTCATAGGTGAACCGTTCCTGCAGTTAGTGCCAACATATCTAGCAAATACTTCACCACTCTGATTTTTGAATAGTTTATAGTTGGAGTCAAATGACATCAGAAGAATGAGGAGATTCACATGTAAAGCCAGATAAGTTGAATGGATCAACTGGAGGTCCCTTTGCAGCAACCCATGAGGTTTTGGGGTACTGCTAGGGCTTCCAATATGTTCCATCAGCATTGAGTTTCCTCTCAAAGGCAATACCCTCTTTCCTAGGGTTTCTGTTGAGGATCTGCTTTTTAAGCACATCACAAAGAGTCTGATGCCCTTTGAGGCTTTTGTACATGCCTGTCATGTACAATTCCTTCAGCCCTGCATCATTAGTGATACTAGCAATGTCCTCAGATGAGTAATTAGTGATAGCAGAGACAGATGAAGAATTTGTAGCATTAGAAGCACTTGAACATTCGGGTGAAGAATTAGCAGTTTCACGTTCAATGCACTTCAGACATGGAGGAACAAATTCTTCCTGAGTAGCGCTGATTTGTTGAGCAAGTAATGAATCGCGCTCCTTCTGAAGATCTTCATAATCCACTCTTAGCTTCTCAAGATCTTGCTTTCTTTGAAGAAATTCAAGAGAAAGCTTCTCGTGATCAGATAAGAGCGTGTTATGATGACCTTGAAGGTCGTCAAACTTGGTATGAAGTCTCTGAAGACTTTCAGCCAAAGCTTTCGACTGATCCATTTCTTCACCCAACATATCCTCGCTATTATTTAGCATGTATTGAACTTTTTCCAAAGCTCTTTGTTGTTTAGTGGCAAGAGAAGCAAGTTTGCCATAGCTAGGTCCAAATTCATCTCCATATCCATCATCACTGGACTCGGATAGGTAGCAATCAGTTACCTTAGCATTGTTTGCCATAAGGCAGGGTGTAGAAGATGATGATTCTGGTTCGAATGTCATCGCATTAAGATATTCCTTGTAATCCTCAAACCAAGGATCATGACGGGTTCGATGACATTCATAGACCTCAAAGAGATGGTCCCAGATTAGCTTTGTGTGATTGAGATGCATGACGTTCCTGAACTGATTTCAGGACAGACTGGAGCAGATGACATCCTAAAGTGTACTTGCGAATGTCATCAGCCTCTGCCATCTTGCATAGATCGGTAAGACCAATCTCAGTGACGGTCCACAGTTCGCTGTCCATAGCCATGAGTCGCTTTTTCATCATGGCCTTCCACCGAGGATACTCATGACCGTCAAAGATGGGACATGATACATTCCTCAATCCTGCAGTCGACATTACTAAACTCCATGTGGTTAAACAAAAATCACACAGAACAAGGGAGTACCTTGCTTTGATACCAATTGAAAGTGCGTTCTATCGACTAGAGGGGGGTGAATAGGCGATTTTTATGAATTCTTACTAAGGAATTTGCTGGTGAAGAAATTCCTAAATGAAGAACTACTTGCAGCGGAATAAGTACTCAATAGCAAACATAACAGAACACAAGCATGGTCATCATAATGGAATGAAGACAAGCACAGAGTACATAAGGCGTAAACACAGGATAACACAGAAAGAAGACGGACAGATTGAAGAAATTGAACTGAGGAAATTGAGAAAGTCTTCAGTCAAAGTCTTCAAACAGATATGAACAGGAACACAACAACAGAAATGAGGAAATGAAAGAGTTGATAAAATAGAACCAGTAAGCTTGGTGAAGAAAATGATTTGGTAGACCAGTTCCAACTGCTGTCTCAGTTGTACGTCTGGTTGGAGCGGCTGAGTATTTAAACTCAAGGACACCCAGTCCCGGACACACAGTCCTCACCATATTCTCCTTGAGCTAAGGTCACACAGACCTCGCCCAATCACTCGTGGTATGTCTTCAGGTGACTTCCGGACCTTCACAAACTTGGTCACTCGGCGATCCACAATTCCTCTTGGATGCTCTAGACCTTGACGCATAACCATCTGGAAGAAGCACAATCTTCAAAGGTAACAAGCGTCGGATCCACGCAGGATCAATCTCTTCAGTGATGCTCAATCACTTTGGGTTTGTATGTGTTGGGTTTGGGTTTTCCTCACTTGATGATTTTCACTCAAAGTCCTCGGAGGATGGGATGCTCTCAAATGACAAGTGTCAGTTTCTCTCGGGGCATCCAACCAGCTAGTGGTTGTAGGGGGCGGCTATTTATAGCCTAGGGAGCAGCCCGACATGATAAGACATAAATGCCCTTGTCTGGTATGACCGTTAGGTGGGTAGATATTTTGGGATAGCTAGCGCATAGCACAGCAACGGTCGGAATATTTGACTCTCAAATTCTTCAGGGCTATCATGTTCCTCACTGTGTAGGCAATTCACACTGGCGAATTCCTAACTCCCCAGTCAGAACAAATTCCTCAGAGACCAGAAGAACTTTGTCTCTGTCACTGAAGAATATGACTGAACTGTATGAGATTTCCAATGGCTTCACTCGAAGGGATTGGTAGGTGTAGGATTTTGAGTTGAGCATCACATGGAAATTTTTTCTTAGTATTTCCTCGACCCCCTTTAACAGTACGGTGTTTCCTATGACTCAAGAAAGAGAAAATGAAACTACAAAAACAAAAGTCTTCACGCTTCATGTTCCTCGAATGATTGACAAGTCTTCAAGGTTACACCAATTTCTTAACTTTCAAAGTCTTCAGAAAGTCTTCAGAAATACAAAATCTTCAGTTGAAGAACTTCATTTTTAGGGGTCGACTTTCTCTGTGAATATCAAACTCCTCATAGACTTATAGACCTGTGTACACTCATAAACGCATCAGTCCCTTAACCTATAAGTCTTCAATACACCAAAATCACTAAACGACACTAGATGCACTTACAAACTTCGACCAGTTTTGCTTGGTAATCCTACAGGCAGTCAGGCTCTGATACCAAAGCTGTCAGGACCCCGATCCTAAGTCAAGCCGATCTAGCATGTAACACATCATATCAATTTACGTCCTCATGCCCAGTATTCCCATGGGTGCCACCTTATCTGGCCCGGGACCGTTTGCGCCTTTTAGTCCACGTATACGATAGTGCCACTAGCATGATATGTATAGATACAACATGTCACCACAACATAACTCAATAACTCATATAGACAAAGGCCCAGAAGAGCCACATAGCATTTATTACAAACAGGGGTCACAGGACCCAACATACAGAGCATACAAGCAATGGAAGCATAACATGTCTGAGTACAGAGAACTACAAATGAAAAAGGCTGAGAAGCCTAACTATCTACAAGACCCTCCCAAGGGTACAAGATCGTAGCTGAGGTAACAAGCTGAATGTCGAAGTCCACGCACAACTACTAGTGTGATGAGGACATCAATACCATTGTTACACCCACAGCCTCTGCTGCTATACATACTGGACCAATTACTAGAGCTCGTGCACGCCAATTAAATTACCAGGTACTTTCGTTTCTTGCTAATGATTCTAATGTTCATGAGAATATGATGCTGCCTAAATTGGATACATTT
Source organism: Triticum dicoccoides (assembly GCF_002162155.2). Taxonomy (NCBI): domain Eukaryota; kingdom Viridiplantae; phylum Streptophyta; class Magnoliopsida; order Poales; family Poaceae; genus Triticum; species Triticum dicoccoides. Next base: position 267,401,389 of record NC_041387.1, read on the forward strand.
GTTTTGCCTACAAATGAGGGGCCTAGCTTGGAGAAGGATGAACATTGGAGCAAGAACAAGCATGGAGAGGATGGCATGCACAAGGGGAACAAGAACGGAGTTACAAGTGATGATTTCAGGATGTTGAAGCCACCATAATGAGTGCATGAAGCCTTGGATGAAATATACAAGATGCTACTTCATAATTTTCATCCACAGGCTATTCTAGGTGCTGCGTCACCTTATTATTGGGCCAGGCCCATGTAATTTCGAAATACTTGATTATAGGTTGTTTTTAGAGTCCGTATGTGTGGGGAAACAAGAGTTAGGGTTGGTTTCGGACCCCTCCCTCAGGGGCCAAGAAATTCCCCCTCGTCCTCCATATATACAGCCCTTAGGGTGTCGTTTAGACTTCGGGTTTTGTTTAGATTAAAAGTTCACCATAGCTGCAACTTCGAGTACTTCGTTTGTGTTCAACTACCAGACGAAGACATCACAGAACCCCATCTTGATCAATAAAACTTTCATCTTATATTCGCAATATGTAGATTGCAATCTCAGTTTCTTGCTTGTTCTTTGTTTGCTCGCAGGAAATAGACCCTTGTGGCCAGGTTGATCATGCTCCGGCATGGTCAATAACCTCTCGGAGTTGGTTTAGCGATTGCTAAGGCGCGACGTCCTTGCACGTACGTAGTCAGATCGTCCAAGTCTACTCCTCCAAAACGATAATCACCATCTCATCGGAAGACGGGACACATTTTCCTTTATCAAGTGGTATCCGATTTTCAGGTTGCTCGGTGAGATTTTACAATTTTTTGTAGTTTAGATCAAGTTTGTTATCATACCTATAGTCCACGAAAAAGCCACAAAAAAATTTAGGGTCAGTTCATCCTATCCAAACCAGTCTGAGCCATTGCATATTCTTTTCAGTCTTTGCTTTGTTGAATTTGCGGTTGCATCGTCGTCTCGAGTTGCTGGTCTTAGTGTCTAGTCCTTTAGAGTTTCGAGTTTTGTTCACAAGTTGTCACGCCGCCGCCACATCATCATCATCATAATCACTGCTGCCATATACCACCATCATCGTCACCGCTGCCATATACCTCCATCGTCATCACCACTGCCATATACCACCATCGTCATCACCGCTGCCATATACCACCATCGTCATCACCGCTGCCACATACCACCATCATCATCACCGCTGCTACCACCATCGTCATCACCGCTGCCATATACCACATATTCACCGCCATCATGCTAATTGAAGTCCACCTCCATCAGAGATTCGCCACCAGTCCGTGGTCCACCGCCCTACATATATCCGCCACAAGTCCAAGTTTCCACCAGATTCATCTCCGCTACCAGTCCTAGTCCGAGACTAGTATTTGTTGGTTTGCTTTTGATTTCCAGATCACGCCATACTTTGAGTCATGACCAAGTCAGACTTCCCAACATCAGTGCCACCCGTACAAGAAAAATAGTTCCAGTTTCAAAAAAAAACTAAGTATGGAAAATTCTGGCTAGGCAGTTTTTAGACTATTTTTAGAGTTTTTCAAAAAAAATTGTTGCGGAGCAAAAAAAAGAGGAAAAAAAGTGCAAAAAAGAGAAAAAAATTCAGAGTGTGCTCCTCCCTTGATTATGTGTCGCGCCGTGATTTTGTTAGTGTTCTAGGCTCGCGTCTCTAGCACGGTCTAGCCTAGGACCAGCACAGTACCGTCGTTGAGAGTTTATTCAACTTTGCGTCTCTGAATTGATTATTGCTGACCGTTTTTGCTACCATATTATAAGCCTTCCCAGCTTCACATACATATACGTCATGCGTTTGACATCGCCTGGCCATCGCTCTATCCAAGCTTTGAGAGTTTTGACTATAACGGTTGCCGATCACCACCTACTGCTGGGTAAGAACTGGTAAGACTTTGAGATTCTCTTGAAGGATTTGTGACACACCATCATCACCACCACTTCCTAGTAGTCTGTAGGAATATATTCTTTTGTGTTTCTCTTGCTGCTAACCATGGCAAAATCAAAGGCATAATTTGTTCCCTACAAAGGGAGTTGTGAAGGAATGTTCTGTGTGCGTCATCATAGACGGAGGGAGCTGCAACAACTTGGCTAGTACGGAGATGGTGGAGAAGCTATCTCTCACCACAAGACCACATCCACATCCTTACTACATCCAATGGTTCAACAACAGCGGCAAGGTTAAGGTAACATGTACTGTTCGTGTGCATTTTAGTATCTCTACATAAGCTGATTATGTTGATTGTGATGTGGTACCTATGCAAGCATGTTCCTTATTACTTGGTCGACCATGGCAATTTGATAAAAAATCTGTACACCATGGTAGAAACAATCAATATACTCTTGTTCATAAGGATAAAAACATTACTTTGCTTCCTATGACTCCTGATTCCATTTTGAAAGATGATATTAATAGAGCTAATAAAGCAAAACAGGAGAAGAATAAGAGTGAAAATCAGATTATGGCAAAAGAATTTGAGCAACAAATGAAGCCTAATAATAAACCATCTAATGTTGCTTCTGAAATTAAATTGAACAGTGCATGTTTATTTGCCACCAAATTTGATATTGATGAGCTAGATTTGAGCAAATCTGTTTGCTATGCTTTTCTGTGCAAAGAGGCATTATTTTCATTCGAGGACGTGCCTTCCTCTTTGCCACCTGCTGTCACTAACATTTTGCAGGAGTTCGCTGACGTCTTTCCACAAGAAGTGCCACTGGGATTACCGCCTATTCAAGGGATTGAGCATCAGATTGAATTAATTCCCGGTGCTTCACTACCAAACCATGCGCCATACTGTACCAATACAGAGGAAATGAAGGAGATTATGCGTCAAGTACAGGAGCTTCTCGACAAAGGTTATATACGCGAATCCCTTAGTCCTTGTGCCGTTCCTATTATTTTAGTGCCAAAAAAGGATGGTACATCGCGTATGTGTGTTGATTGTAGAGGCATTAATAATATTACTGTTCGTTATCATCATCCTATTCCTAGGCTAGATGATATGCTTGATGAATTGAGTGGCTCTACAATATTCTCCAAAGTGATTTGCATAGTGGATACCATCAAATTCGTATGAAATTGGGGGATGAATGGAAAACAACATTTAAAACTAAGTTTGGATTATATGAGTGGTTAGTCATGCCTTTTGGCTTAACTAATGCACCTAGTACTTTCATGAGATTAATGAACAAAGTTTTACGTGTTTTCATTGGACGATTTGTGGTACTCTATTTTGATGATATACTGATTTATAGCAGATCTTTGGAGGAACATTTGGAACATTTACATGCTGTTTTTATTGCTCTACGTGATGCACGTTTGTTTGGTAACCTTGGGAAGTGCACATTTTGCACTGACCGAGTCTTTTTTCTTGGCTATGTTGTTACTCCACAGGGAATTGAAGTTGATAAAGCCAAAATTGAAGCCATTGATAGTTGACCGCAGCCCAAAGCGGTCACACAAGCGAGGAGTTTTCTTGGCCTCGCTGGATTCTATAGGTGTTTTGTGAGAGATTTCAGCACCATTGCTGCACCTCTCAATGAGCTTACAAAGAAAGATGTGCCTTCTGTTCGGGGTACCGCACAGGAAGAAGCCTTCACGGTATTGAAAGATAAGTTGACACATGCTCATTTACTGCAACTTCCTGATTTTAATAAGACTTTTGATCTTGAATGTGATGCTAGTGGAATTGGATTAGGAGGTGTGTTATTACAAGATGGCAAACCTGTTGCATACTTTTCTGAAAAATTGAGTGGGCCTAGTCTAAATTATTCGACTTATGATAAAGAATTATATGCTCTTGTCCAAAATTTAGAAACATGGCAACATTATTTATGGCCCAAAGAATTGGTTATACATTCTGATCATGAATCTTTGAAACATATTAAAAGTCAAGCCAAATTGAATCATAGACATGCTAAATGGGTTGAATTCATTGAGACTTTCCCTTATGTCATTAAACACAAGAAGGGTAAAGAAAATGTTATTGCTGACGCTTTGTCCCATCGCTATACTATGCTTTCACAACTTGACTTCAAGATATTTGGTTTGGAGACCATCAAAGATCAACATGTGCATGATGCTGATTTTAAAGATGTATTGCAGAATTGTAAATAAGGGAGAACATGGAACAAGTTCATCGTTAATGATGGATTTGTGTTTCATGCTAACAAGCTATGCATTCTAGCTAGCTCTATTTGTATTTTGTTATTGCAGGAGGCGCATGGAGGAGGATTAATGGGACACTTTGGCATGAAGAAGAAGGAGGATATACTTGCTACACATTTCTTTTGGCCAAAGATGAGACGGGATGTTGAGCGTTTTCTTGCTCGCTGCACTACATGTCAAAAAGCTAAGTCACGACTCAATCCTCATGGTTTATATATGCCTTTGCCTGTACCTAGTGTTCCTTGGGAGGATATATCTATGGACTTTGTTTTAGGTTTACCTCGAACAAGGAAGGGGAGGGATAGCATATTTGTTGTCGTGGATAGATTCTCGAAAATGGCACACTTTATAACATGTCATAAAAGCGATGATGCTGTTAATGTTGCTGATTTGTTCTTTTGTGAATTATTTGCTTGCATGGTGTGCCAAATACTATTGTTTCAGATCATGATATGAAATTTCTTAGCCACTTTTGGAGATGTTTGTGGGCTAAGTTGGGGACTAAACTGCTTTTTGGTACTACTTGTCACCCCCAAACTGATGGACAAACTGAAGTAGTCAATAGGACATTGTCTACTATGCTTAGGGCTGTTTTGAAGAATAATAAGAAAATGTGGGAAGAATGCTTGCCTCATATTGAATTTGCTTATAATCGTTCATTGCATTCTACTACTAAGATGTGCCCTTTTGAAATTGTGTATGGTTTTCTACCGCGTGCACCTATTGATTTGTTGCCTCTTCCATCTTCGGAGAAGGTTAATTTTTGATGCTAAACAACATGCTGAATTGATCTTAAAAATGCATGAGTTAACTAAAAACATAGAGCGTATGAATGCTAAATATAAACTTGTTAGAGATAAGGGTAGAAAATATGTTGTCTTTGCACCTGGAGATTTTGTTTGGTTACATTTGCGTAAGGATAGGTTTCCTAATTTGCGCAAATCAAAGCTAATGCCACGTGCTGATGGTACTTTTAAGGTGTTAGAAAAAATAAATGATAATGCATATAAACTTGAGCTGCCTACAGATTTTGGGGTTAATCCCACTTTTAACATTGCAGATTTGAAGCCTTATTTGGGAGAGGAAGATGAACTTTCATCGAGGATGACTTCATTGCAAGAAGGGGAGGATGATGAGGACATCAATACCATTGTTACACCCATAGCCAATGCTGCTATACATACTGGACCAATTACTAGAGCTCGCGCACGCTAACTAAATTACCAGGTACTTTCGTTTCTTTGTAATGATTCTAATGTTCATGAGAATATGATGCTGCCTAAATTGGATACATTTGTTTGCTTACAAATGAAGGGCCTAGCTTGGAGAAGGATGACCATTGGAGCAAGAACAAGCATGGAGAGGATGGCATGTGCAAGGGGAACAAGACCAGAGTTACAAGTGATGATTTTAGGACGTTGAAGCTACCATAATGAGTGCATGAAGCCTTGGACGAAATATACAAGATGCTACTTCATAATTTTCATCCACAGGCTATTCTAGGTGATGCGTCACCTTATTATTGGGCCAGGCCCATGTAATTTCGAAATACTTGATTATATGATGTTTTTAGAGTCTGTATGTGTGGGGAAACAAGAGTTAGGGTTGGTTTCGGACCCCTCCCTCAGGGGACACAAAATCCCCCCCCACTTCCTCCATATATACAGCCCTTAGGGCGTCGTTTATACTTTGGGTTTTGTTTAGATTAAAAGTTATCCATAGCTACAACTTTGCGTACTTCGTTTGTGTTCAACGACCAGACCAAGACGTCATAGAACCCCATCTTGATCAATAAAACTTTCATCTTATATTCGCAATATCTAGATTGCAATCTCAGTTTCTTTCTTGTTCTTCGTTTGCTCGCAGGAAATAGACCCTCGTGGTCAGGTTAATCGTGCTCCGGCGTGGTCAATAACTTCTCGGAGTTGGTTTAGCGATTGCTAAGGCGCGACGTCCTCGCACGTACGTAGTCTGATCGTCAAAGTCTACTCCTCCAAAACGATAATCACCATCTCATCAGAAGACGGGACACCTTTGCCTTTATCATAGTGAGACTGAGGTCTCTATGTAAAAACATAAATTTGGCAAACGTGGGTACAAATGTACCCAGCAAGACTTACATCAGAACCAGCTACATATGCATCAGTATCAACAAAGGGATGGTGGAGTTTAACTACAGCTAGCCAGCTTTGCCTCGGTGGATATCCTGTACTGCGAATGTTGGTAACTCTTTTGAGGTGGCGCACACGAGTCCACTTATTCACTATATCAATACACCACTATGGATCCACTTCCGTCTCCCTATGAGAAGGCCATCCATAGCACTCACGCTTATCTTGCGCATTTTAGAGTATCCACTTTCAGTTGTCTATGAACTTCATAAGCAACCCAATAGTCCATTACCACGGACGCGACTATTCGAATAGATCATTTATAACCCTGTAGGGGTGTACTTCTTCAGACATGTTTCCACCACTTAGCGTCTACACACGACATGTGCTCGGCAGACTTCAAGCGAAAGCCGACGTGGGTGTAGACCATGACCTGACGCACCACACGAGTCCCTAGTCCATGTTTATCACCAATTCAGGTTCCATTCGCAGGGAGTCCGGCCGAGGTTTCCACTATGGCCCCGAACAATGTGTGCAGGGTTCCCGAGGCACCAAATAGGTGACTTGGTACACCGGGCCACTTCCCTACCGCATCATAGCCAACCCCTCCGGTCAGCACTACGCACGGCCTCCAGCACGCTACAAACACCAGAAACTATTTGCAACTCATGGATAATGGACAAGGGGGGTTAATAAGTCGAGCGGGGTCATATTTCAGGGCCTAACATGTGGTAGTAACTGTCTTGGATCACAAACACAGAAATCAGTTCCTAAGGATGGTTTCAATGAGACAACCCACCATGAACTCCTACATGGCCTGTCACCGCTACCTTTACCAAATCATGTTCACACACTTAGGTCCCAATAGTGGGACATGTTCACACAATTCCAATCCATCCCAGATGAATCAGACCTGACACAACTCTAAGCATAGTAGCATAACAAGCAAGCATGAATGAATAGGCACATCATGGCTCAAACAAATCTTACTCATGCTAGTGGGTTTCAACTATTTACTGTGGCAAAGACAGGTCATGCAGAGGAAAGGGGTTCAACTACCGCAACATGTAATAGTTGGAACATTGTTGTCCTAATGCAGTAAAAGAGAGCAGGAAGGAGCGAGAGAGTGGGATTGTATCGGAGTGATCAAGGGGAATTTTCTTGCTTGGCACTTCTGAAGATAATATAGCTCTTCATCGGTGTCATCAAACTCATCGCCGGAACAACGTCTACTGAGGGGGGGGACAATTACCGACAATAGAGAGGAGACAAAATCAATGCAATGCATCAATATTATGCATGAATTTGACATGGCAATGTGTTGTGATTTGAGCTAATGCAGCTAGCAATGATTTACATGGAGTTGGTTTGAACACTAGATTCAAGTTCAAACTCCACATAAGGCATTTCAAATGCCATTAATTCAAATTTTCTTATACAACAACTTTAAGTTGTTCTAACATGCATGAAAATTCCATAAACAGATTCTTTGGATTTTTCTGATAATTTTTCATATAAAAATTATTTTCATTGGAGTTATAGATTATTTTCTATGAATTTTAGAAGTTTTGTATATTTTCTATAATAAATAAATCATTTCTGATTTATTTTAAATCCCAGAAAATATTTACTGCGTCAACACTACATCAGGATGACGTCCGCAGGTCAACTGACCACTCCAAGTCAAACCTGACTAGTGGGGCCCACTAGTCAGTGACATATCCAGTTAACATGGTGTTTTTGGGTTAAAACTAATCCTTATCTAGAATTAATCGGGGTGGTCCCACATGTCAGTGTCTGTTATAGTTAACATTGTTAATTAACATAATTAAACCCCTGGTCAATAGGGCCTAACATGTCGGCGGCTCGTCACTGGTGACAACAGGCGCGGCGGAGGGCTCGGGTTGCCCTCCGGCGACCAAATGGATGGCAGAGGGGCTATATGTGTAGCTGCGGCTCAGCCGCATCCAACGGTGCGGTTAGCTCGAGCCGGGTGGATTAGAACGACGACAGCGTCGACAAGTGCGGCGGTTGGAGTTCGAGTGCGAACGGTGTCGATGATACGGTGCACTAGAGGAGAAGCCGAAGAGTGCTACGTGCTACTGGGAGTATGCTGAGCGTGCTGATGGGCTGGGACATGAGCGGCAACAGCTATGGCCGTGGTGGCGCCATGGCGGGCGGCGAGGAGCGCTCGAATTGGTGGTTAGAGCAGTTAGGGAAGGCAATCGAGCATGGGGTTAGGGGAGAAGATCCGTGGCCTCACAACGGTTGCAGGGGCCGTTGAAGCAGGCTCGGGGAAGTGCTGGAGTGAGCGAGGCGGCCACAACGATCTCGGCGACCTGAGTAGGAAGAAGCCATCGGGAACAGCGCTTTGGGGCGTCCAGCGTCATGTGAGTCATCGAGGAGGCGTAGACGATGGAGGCAGAGCTCATGGGCACGTCAGAGGGGCAAGGGGTTAGCTGTTGCTACGACAACGACGAGCGGTGGCGACGGGCCAGGGATGATTGATAGAGGGTCGAGAGGGCTTCGTGGTGTCGCAAGAGGCGTCAAGGGCGACGAGGGGGTATCCAGGAGCGGCGAGCACACGCCCTCCTGCCTACTGGCAGGAGGTTAAAGACGGTGCATTGGCTGGCTGGGCCTAGCACAGTAGTGGGCTGAGGTAAGTGCCAGGTAGGTTTATGTTTCCCTTTCCTTTTCTTCTGTTTTTTGTTTTCTTTTATTTTGCCACTGTTTTAGAATTCAAACAAATTTCAAACGATGCCAAAACATTTTGAATAATTTTATGTTACTTCTCTAGACTATTCAAAAAGCATATAAAATATATTAGAGATAATTGAAAATATATTTCATATATTAAGTATATAGATCCAAATTCAAATACAATAGTGATTTAAATTCAGTGCCTAAAATATTCCACAAAAATGTTCACTATTTTTGGTTTGGTCTCAAAGCCTTGCCAAAATTATCAAACATTGATGAAGGGCATTTTGGGTTCACTGAATGAGATTTTAGGGTTCTTTGCCCTTTATTAAAATTGTTTTTGAGTCTTTGAATATTCCTCAATTCAAGTTTCTTCAATTCAAACATGATGCAACAACCAAGCTAGTCCAACTACACTGTAAAGCTAGGGATGTGACATTGGGTACGTGTATTGCATTCCTCTATTCTTGAGAAATACACAATTTATGGAGGAACACAATTTATACTGTCCTTCTAAGCTTTTCGACCATTTTGGTAATCGATGCCAATGGGGGAGAAGTTTCAGAGAGTTTTGAGGAGAAGTTTAGAGAGTTATCTCTTGCTTTGGTTTTGTTCCTAATCATTTGCATCTCATACGCATGCATTATTGGATGTTGCATTGCATGGTGATGCATAATTCCTTATTTAAACTCTCTTGAAAGTGATTGTTATCCATTACCAAAATGGGGGAGATTGAAAGAACATGTGGTGCCTCCATGTGTGGTTTTGGTTATTGATGGCATCTCTATGGACTAATGGTTGCATTGAGTTATATTTGAAGGATTTGTCCATAGGCATTTCTTGAAGTCCACGTGTTGGTTTCAAGGAGTTTATGAGTTGACCAAGGTGCTATTAAGGAATTATGCAAAGATTGGTCATGTGAGTGTCGAGCTTACTGTAAGCATGTCTTGAAGAATAAGATTGTGTGATCACTCATGTTTACCTTCAAGACATCATCCAAATGAAGAGAGTTGGAAAGATTCAAGGTTGATCAAGACTAAATACATAGAGTGATTCAAGTTGACCAACACACAAAGCATAGAAGATGTACCGAGAGGGATCAAGTGATCCCATGGTATGGTAAGCATTGTCCATTACGCTTTGTGTACTAACCCATGGTCTATGTGAGAGTTCTATGTAGGGTTAGGTATGTTTCCATGGGCTTGCGTCAAGAGGAAGATATCAAACAACCCATGGAGGGGATGACATCAAGTGGTGATCATCATCAAGACTGCAGTGTGCAAGGTCAAGTGGAGCATCACGAAGAGATCAAGTGCTTGAAGCTTGCCGTCCATTGTGGTGACAATGGACTTGTGAAGATGTTCAGAAGAGTGGCTCACCCATAGTGGAGTATGGGGGAGCAATCAACTAGTCTTCATTGACCCAACACAATCAATAAAGGTAGTCCATCTTGAGGAGGACAAGATCGTCACCATCTAGCTCAAGTGCATCATGCGCAAGGCAAAGGTTTGCCCTAGATAGGTTTTCTATTTTACCTGTCTCATGGTGGTAGTTGTGAGACCGAGTTATAGGATCGATTGCTATACTATCAAGGGGGGGGGCTCTCAAGTTGGTAGCTTGATCGTATCATTCATAGAGAGCTCAAATCAGTGCATCCTTGCATCATCTTTCTTGGTTCTTGTTTGGTGTTTCTCTTTGTGAGCTTTACAGCTTATGGTCATCTTCATGACAAGCTCGTGTTCATTGAAAACGGAGTTCACATGCATCTTCTATGATGTTTTTGATGTTGGAGGTTATGCCGGTTCTTCTCTGTTGGAGGTTTCACTCTTCTATATCTTAGGCATACCTCCCCTGCCTCTTCTTTCTATAACCAGTCCCTGTTGGATGCTCTAGAGCGGTAATACCGCTTGTAAGTGGCAGTACCGCGACCCTGTGCAGCGCGTAGTACCGCTACTTCTGGGGATGCATTTTTTCGTGTCGGGTTTCACGGTAGTAGAGAGGTAGTACCTCTTATAAGCGGTAAGCGGTACTACCTCTCCACCCAAGCGGTAGTACCTCTTATAAGCGGTAAGCAGTACTACCTCTCCCAGAGCGATGCTACCTCTCTGGCAAAACTACAACTCATGTTTTTCTCTATTGTTGGGTTGTTTAGACCGTGCTAAGCGGTAGTACCGCTCCTCCAAGCAGTAGTACCTGTTGTGCACGACCTGAGCACATAACAGTTGGATTCGGGAGGTCTTCTTCCCCATTGAACCTTATCTCTTGAGCTCGTGTTCTTCCCCCACTGTTGACCTTATTCGAGCTTGCTTTCTCTCAATCCCTCCATGGATTCTTGCTAGTTTTTGCAGGAAAAGAGAGAGGAGATCTAGATCCACATTTACACCAATCACTTTCTGCTCTATGTGAGGGGAACCCCTTGGATCTAGATCTTGGAGTTCTTCGTGTTCTCTTCTTTGTTCTTCTTCTCATTTTCCTCCCTAGCATTAGTTGCTTTGGTGGGATTTGGGAGATAAGGACTTAGGCACTCCGTGTGCCCTTGCCATTGCATTTGGAGCATCGGTTTGAGTTCTCCATGGTGATAGGTGGAAGCTTCAAGTTGAGAAGCTTATTACTCTTGGGTGCTCTGTACCCTTGAGCTTGTTCCTCTTGGGTGCCTTGGTGCCCTCGACGGTTGGTGGTGTTCGGAGCTCAATCATTGTGGTTTAAAGCTCCGGGCAAGCATCGAGTTCTCCAATTAGGTTGTGGAGATCACCCCGAGCAATTTGACGGGTTCTGGTGACCGCCCCCAAGGGTTGCCAAAGTGTACAAGTTCGGTGACCGCCCCCAAGGGTTGCCATTTGTATGGGTTCGGTGACCGCCCCAAGGGTTGCCATTTGTACGGGTTCGGTGACCGCCCTCAAGGGCCCCTTAGTGGAATCACGACATCTTGCATTGTGCGAGAGGCATGAGGAGTGTATGGTGGCCCTAGTGGCTTCTTGGGGAGCATTGTGCCTCTACACAGCTCCAAACGGAGATTAGCATCGGCAAGGGTGTGAACTTCAGGATACATCGTCGTCTCTGCGTGCCTCGGTTATCTCTTACCGGAGCCCTTTTATGCACTTTAGTTTGTGATAGCCATAGTATGGCATGTTATATATCTTGCTATCACTTAGTTGTTTATCTTGCTTAGCATAAGTTGTTGGTGCACATAGGTGAGCCTAGTTGATTTAGGTTTTGTGCTTGACAAATTAAACACTACTTTTATTCCTCATTTGTTCAAGCCTAAACCGCAATTAATTTAAAGCTCCTATTCACCCCCCTCTAGGCGACGTCCATGATCTTTCACCGCCCGTACCTACAAGAGTCCTGGGGGAGTTTTATTTTATTATTATATTTTGATTTGATTTTGAGCATGGAATAAGGCATCCCGATTACCAACTACTTTCTTGTGAATGACAAGTGAATAAACACTCATCGTGAGAATAACCCACCTAGCATGGAAGATACTGATAGCCCCCAGCCGCTATACAAGCGATTCAGGCACACTAAATAGATTATTATTTGAAGGTTTAGAGTTTGGTACATGCAAAATTACTTGGAACGGCAGGTAAATACCGCATATAGGTAGGTATGGTGGACTCATATGGACCAACTTTGGGTTTAAGGAAGTGGATGCACAAGCAGGATTCCCGCTAAGTACAAGTGAAGGCTAGCAAAAGATTGAGGAGCGACCAACTAGAGAGTGACAACGGTCATAAACATGCATTGAGGTTCACCAACATTGAGAGCAAGCACGAGTAGGATATAAATCAGCATGAACAAAAATATTGTGGTGGCTATGTTGATTACGATTCAACTACATGTGTGAACATGTGCCAAGTCAAGCCACTTGAATCATTCAGAAGAGGATACCATCCTATCATACTACATCACAACCGTTTTAAATGCATGTTGGCACACAAGATAAACCATTATCAACTCCTAGATAATTAAGCATGGCATGAGTAACTATAATCTCTAATTGTCATTGCAAGCATGTTTCATTCATAATGGGTTGAATCAAGAACGATGAGATAATCATATTTACAAAAACAAATAGGTCAAGTTCGTACCAGCTTTTCTCCACCTCAATCATTTCATCAAATATTGTCATAATTGCCTTTCACTTGCACGACCGAACAGTGTGGATAATAATAAGAGTGCATGTGCATTGGACTAAGCTGGAATTTGCAAACATTTATTCAAAGGAGGAGACAAGGTAATATGGGTTCTTTGTTAGATCAAAAATAATGCATATGAGAGCCACTCATCATTTTCATCGTGGTCTTCTCCTTATGACCCAAAGAAAAGGAAAATAATTTCAAAAAAACACACTAAAATATTTTTGGAGTTTTTGTTTTTCTGAAGAAAGAAAAAACGAAAACGAGAAAAACTATTTACATAGGAAAGCTCTCAACAAGCAAAAGAAGAACGAGATATCTTTTTGGGTTTTCTTTTAATCCTACTACTGAATAAACCAGAAAGAAAAACTAAAAAGAAGCAAAAAATATTTTTGGATTTTATCAAAGTTTTTCAAACACACAAGAAGAAAGCAGGAAAAATAAACTAACATGGATAATACAATGGAAAAGTATGAACACTGGCAACTGGAATGAATGTGTGAACGTGAATGTAATGTCGGTGAGAAATACGTACTCCCCCAAGCTTAGGCTTTTGGCCTAAGTTGGTCTATGACCACAGCTGGAAATAACCCTCTCCTCGATACGGCGGAGGGTCCTGAGGATTCCACTGGTTGGCGAGCTCCTGTGGCTCCGACTGATAAATAGGCTCCTGATATGGATCAGGAACCGGTGCTGGCTCAGGTGCTGGGGGTTGTGAAAACCCCCCAAAATCTATAGATTTCCTCGGGCATAATAGTGTACCTATCTAAATAAATATCGAACAAAGAAGGTGCAGGCAAGGTAATAATCTCACAATTACCCTGACTAAAAACTAGGTTGTAGAGGAGTCTATTATCATCGTCCTTTTCAATAAAGTCGTGTGCTACCATACTATCATAATTTAAATATTTAGTTGGTAACAACATCTCTCCCTCCTCATCATGCCCATTGGGTATCTCACAATGTTTAGCAAGGCGGGAGGCATAGATACCTCCAAAGATGCTACCCTTCGAGCGGTTTGTGTTTAACCGTCGAGCAACAGTAGCGCCCAAAGTAAAAGTTCTATCAACAAATAAAGCATGGCGCAAAATGGCAAGGTCAGGGGCACTGAGGCCTCCACTCTCCCCACGACCAATCAAACATATCTCGGAAAATAATGAATAATAGCGTAAAATAGGAAAATGTAAGCTAGCCACTCTCGCTTCCGACACCCCTCTCTCTTCTCGCACAGTAATTTCAGCAATAAAATCCTCCACGTCTCTAGGACATGGCTTACTGATGCTGCCCTCAAAAGGTATTTTGCAAACATCGCAAAAATCATAAAGTGCCATTTTCTTAGGCACATCATACAAGTGAAATTCTACCATGGGAGGATCCTTCCTAGAATGAAAGTGGAAATTTTTCACAAAGGTATTAGTGAGCAGGAGGTATTGGTCACACTTATCTTGGAGGAAAGCGGTGATGCCGGTATTCTCCGCCAAATAATAGAAATCATCATAAATTCCGGCCTCCCTCAAGAATGCATCGCTTGGCCACTCACACGGCTGAACCTCCGCAGCGCGAGGAAGGTTGTACTTGGGCTTCTTCTTCTCCTCATTTTCATTTCCCTCTGAATTCCAGTCAAAGAACCCCTTAACCACCTCCTCATGGTTTTTCTTTTCTCTGAAAATTTCTGAAATTTTTAGTGACTCAAAATAAAAGTGAGCCAAACTCAACAAGATTGATAGCAACTACTCCCACAAGTGTCTAGAGGATATATCATGTAACAGAACTACTTTTGACCATATAAATTTGACATGCAAGCTGAAGAAGAAGGTCATCACAACAGCAAAAATTTGCAATATATAAAGCACTAGAACAAAAGCTAATTGGACAAATAGAGGAGTCACATATGGAAGAACAATCGCTCAAAACAGTTTCAGAAATAGAGTTCCGAGCAAGGAGATCGAAAATGGAAGCAAAATGAGCAAGAACACGGGTTTGAGCAATGGTGGGATTTTTTTTGGAGGAAGACGAAGTGGATGGGTGCTGGAATAAGTGAGGGGGACCCACAAGCCCTCTAGGCGCTCCCTGGGGGGCTGGTGGACACGTCATGTGGACTTGTGGCCCACTGGTGCACCCCCCTGAGGTGTTTTCCGTGCCAAAAATTCTTGAATATTCTAGAAAAAATCATACTAAATTTTCAGGGCATTTGGAGAACTTTTATTTTCTGGTCATTTTTTATTGCACGGATAATTCTGAAAATATAAAAATAACGTTATTTTTACTTTATTATTTCTAAATAACAGAGCGTAAAAGGTGGGTATAGAAATTTGTGTTTACTAAATTCATACATCTCATGCCCATCAAAAGGAATCCATTAACAGGGTTGATCAAGTTTTATTAAGAAGCTTCTTCCGAATGACATGAAACCAGAGAATCTTCGTATACCACTAAGTTACCTCAACGGGGATGTGCATGTACCCCATAATAAGAATATCATATTTCTCTTTGACAGTAGGAATAGGGAATTCAAAACCTCCTATAGCAATAGTTGAAATTTTTCCAATAGAATTGATGCTATTAACTTGAGGTTGTTTCTTCAGAAAGTGCACCGTATGCTCATTACCATTAACATGAAAAGTCACATTGCCCTTGTTGCAATTAATAACAGCCCCTATAGTATTCAAAAAGGGTCTACCAAGGATGATCGACATACTGTCGTCCTCGGGTATATCAAGAATAACAAAGTCCATTAACATAGTAACATTTGCATCCACGACAGGTACATCCTCACAAATACCGATGGGTATAGCAGTTGATTTGTCGACCATTTGCAAAGAGATTTCAGTGGGTGTCAACTTATTCAAATCAAGTCTACGATACAAAGAGAAGGGCATAACACTAACACCGGCTCCCAAACCAAAAAAGCAGTTTTAACATAATTTCTTTTAATGGAGCATGGTATAGTTGGTATTCCTGGATCTCCCAGTTTCTTTGGTATTCCATCCTTAAATGTATAATTAGCAAGCATGGTGGAAATTTCAGCTTCCAGTATCTTTCTTTTATTAGCAACAATATCTTTCATATACTCAGCATAAGGGGACATTTTCAGAGTATCAGTCAAACGCATACACAAGAAGACATGTCTAAGCATTTCAACAAAGCGCTCAAAATCTTCATCATCCTTTTTCTTGGATGGTTTAGGAGGAAAGGGCATGGGTTTCTGAACCCATGGCTCTCTTTCTTTACCATGTTTCCTAGCAATAAAGTCTCTCTTATCAAATCTTTTATTCTTGGGTTATGAGCTATCAATATCAACAACATGTTCTATCTCCACATCATTATCATTGCTAGGTTGAGCATTAACATGAACATCATCATAAACATTATCACTAGGTTCATGTTCGTCACCAGATTGTGTTTCAGCATCAGAAATAGGAATATCATTTAGGTTCTCAGGTGTGTCTACAACAGGTTCACTAGAAGCATGCAAAGTCCTATCATCATTCCTTTCCTTTTTATTACTAGGAGGACTAGGTACATCAGTATTAATTCTCTTAGAGTCTTGCTCAACTCTCTTATGATGGCCCTTAGGATACAAAGGTTCATGAGTGATTTTGCGACCTCTAGTCATAACTCTAACAGCATGATCATTCATCTTATTATTCATTTCATTGAGCAAATCATTTTGTGCTTTGAGAACTTGTTCTACTTGAGTTTTTTTTACCATGGAAGCATGTTTACTAACAATCTTGAGATCATTAACAGTTCTACACATATAGTCACCCAAGCGTTCAAGCATAAAATCATTTCTTTTCAATTGTCTACTAACATATGCATTGAAGTTTTCTTGTTTAACAATAAAGTTATCAAATTCATCCAAGCATTGACTAGAGGATTTATTATGAGGAATATCACCTTCATCAAATCTATAAAGATAATTTACTTCTACTACCTGTTTCAGAGTATTAAGACCATGTATTTCTTCAATAGGTGGTAAATTCTTAACATCTTCAGCTTTAATACCTTTTTCTTTCATAGATTTCTTTGCCTCTTGCATATCTCCAGGCCTGAGAAATAGAATACCTCTTTTCTTCGGAGTTGGCTTAGGAGGTGGTTCCGGAAGAGTCCAATCATTATCATTACTCAATATTATTCAATAGTAGTTCAGCTTGTTCAACAGTTCGTTCCCTGAAAACACAACCAGCACAACTATCTAGGTGGTCCCTAGAAGCATCGGTTAGTACATTATAAAATATATCAAGTATTTCATTTTTATTGAGAGGATGATCAGGCAAAGCATTAAGTAATTGGAGAAGTCTCCCCCAAGCTTGTGGGAGACTCTCTTCCTAAATTTGCATAAAGTTAAATATTTCCTGTAAAACAGCTTGTTCTTATGAGTAGGAAAATATTTTTCAGAGTAAATCATATCCTGGGGACTATGCACACAACCAGGAGCAAGAGAATTAAACCATATCTTAGCATCACCCTTTAATGAGAAAAGAAACAACTTAAGAATATAGTAATAGCGATTTTTTTCCTCATGAGAAAATAGGGTGGCTATGTCATTAAATTTAAGAAGATGTGCCACAACAGTTTCAGATTCATGACCATGGAAAGGATCGGATTCGACCTAAATAATTAACTCAGGATAGACAGAGAACTCATAATCTTTATCAGTAACAAATATAGGTGAAGTAGCAAACGTAGGATCATATTGCATTCTAGCATTCAAAGATTTTTCTTTCCACTTGCATAGTAATTTTTTAAGATCATCCCTATCCTTACAAGCAAGAAAGTCCCTAGCTACCTCTCCATCCATAACATAACTCTCAGGCATAACAGGCAATTCATATCTAGGAGAGCTAGGTCTAACAGGTGTTTCAAAGTGTTTAGTTTCAATAATTTCATCAGTTTCAACATTCTCAATATCTTTAGCTCTAGCAAGTTGTTCATCAAGAAATTCACCCAGTGGCACATTTTTATCAAGCAAAGTAGTAGTATCATCATAAGAATCATGCGTAGTAGAAGTAGAATCATCAATTACTTGCGACATATCAGAATTAATAGCAGGTGCAGGTGTCACAAGCTTACTCAAAATAGGAGGTGAATCTAGTGCAAAGCTAGATGCAGTTACTTACCTCCCCTCGTAGTAGAGGGAAAAATATTGGTTCTAGTATCTTTCAAATTCCTCATAGTGATCAAGAGATATAAATCCCAAGTGACTCAGAGAATAGAGCTATGCTCCCCGGCAACAGCGCCAGAAAAAGGTCTTGATAACCAACAAGTATAGGGGATCGCAAAAGTTTTTGAGGGTAGAGTATTCAACCCAAATTTATTGTTTCGACACATGGGGAGGCAAAGAACATTCACAAGTATTAGCAGTTGAGTTGTCAATTCAACCACACCTGAAAGATTTAATATCTGCAGCAAAGTATTTAGTAGCAAAGTAGTATGGAAGTAACGGTAACAATGTCAAAAGTAACAGTAGCGGTTTTGTAGTGATTGCAACAGCAGTAGCAACGAAAGTAACTTAGCAAAGATAATTATGTGATAAGATCGCAGGCATTGGATCGGCAATGATAATTTTGTTGGATAATATACATCATGTAGCAGTCATAACCTAGGGTGACACAGAACTAGCTCCAATTCCTCAATATAATGCAGGCATGTATTCCGTATATAGTCATACATGACTATGGAAAATAAGTTGCATGGCATCTTTTATCCTACCCTCCCGTGGCAGCGGGGTCCTAATGGAAACTAAGGGATATTAAGGCCTCCTTTTAATAGAGAACCGGACCAAAGCATTAGCACTTAGTGAATATGTGAACTCGTCAAACTACGGTAATCACCGAAAAGAATCTCAATTATTGTCACCTTAGGGTATGCGGATCATAACTCATAATAGGTGTCTACAACTTGCAAGATAGGATCAGGAACACAAATATATTCATGAAAACATAATAGGTTCAGATCTGAAATCATGGCACTCGGGCCCTAGTGACAAGCATTAAGCATAGCAAAGTCATAGCAACATCAATCTCAGAACAGAGTGGATACTAGGGATCAAACCCTAACAAAACTAACTCAATTACATGATAAACCTCATCCAACCCATGACTGTCCAACAAGCCTACGATGGAACTACTCATGTGCGGAGGTGAGCATCATGAAATTGGTGATGGAGGATGGTTGGTGATGATGATGGCGACGAATCCCCCTCTCTGGAGCCCCGAACGGACTCCGGATCAGCCCTCCCGATGAAGAACAGGAGGCGCGGCGGCTCCATATCGTAAAACGCGATGAATCCTTCTCCCTACTTTTTTCTCCCCGAATAGGGTTATATGGAGTTGGAGTTAGGGTCGGAGGAGGTCCAGGGGGGCGACAAGCCCTCTAGGCGCGCCCCAGGGGGGGCGCCCCCTAGGCTTGTGGCCTCTTGGTGGACTCCCTCTGGGAACTTCTTGCGCCATTATTTTTTATATATTCCACAAAAATTCTCTTTAAATTTTTAGGTCAATCCAAGAACTTCTATTTCTACACAAAATTAACACCATGGCTATTCTGCTCAAAACAGCGTCAATCCGGGTTAGTTACATTCAAATCATGCAAATTAGAGTCCAAAACAAGGGCAAAAAAGTTTGGAAAAGTAGATATGATAGAGACATATCAGACTTCAGCGTCACCAGCCAACCAGCTTCGTCACATTAGCTGGACCGGGGGTTTCGCCTCGCCGCATCGATCGTGCCGCATCATTACTTCATCAAGCCGAGCTCCTCGCTCGATCACCTCGGGTTTGGGGGCTGGGACCTCGACCAGGCCGAGGACTACGACTTCGTCCCGCCAGAAGCCCAGACCTCGTCATCCATGCTGAGCACATTAACTAGCTAAGTCACTTTCAAGCTCAAATTTCCTCCAATCTTTTATTTTTTATTCGGTCCGACCAAACATTATATTTGTGTTAAGCAAAAAGTTATTTGTTAAAAACTTAGTTTGTCAAAAACGTTGTTTGTTAAAAACACTTCTTTTACTCAAGTTAACTGGGGACTCTTAAAATTATATGAGTCATTTTATAATAGATGTTTTCTTCTTAGTCGTTGAAAAGTCTTTTTCTACCACTCCTTTCTCGACTCTGGTGTGTGATCAATAGCCAGATAGCCTGGTTTCTCTATAAATCCACTCGAGTTTAGTTTGCTAAACTAGCCTAAAAGAGAAACACTCCACCTTTGGGATGTGAGGTTGAAGACGAAGGCTGGCCTGCTTGATGTGTGGAGTTCGGATGTATCATGTTAAAGCACGACGGAAGCAAAAACTAATTTTAAGACTGATGTTCGGATTGGCACCAAAAAACTCAATTTACTTCAGACGTAAAGTTTTCGCACAAGTTCTTTGTTTTTTCGAGCTTATAACACCGTTGACCTATTTTGTGTTGTTCTTTTAGGAGGCAGGACATCCTCTTGTTCGAGGTGTTATGTGTGATGGTTCTGCTCGGGAAATCTTTTCCGACCCATAGTTCGACATCTTTCTTGCCGAGCTGCACCTCTGCGTTGTCAAAACATACACTACATCTACACTAGTTCCCGAGGAGATACGATCCTAGGGTCGGCCATGTTGCCCAACCCAAGTCTAGGGGGCTACTGCATTGCTGATTCAATGCAGGAAAATTCAAACTGCAAAATAGTTTCTGAGGAGATTACGATCCTCATGTTGGTCAGCCGCACCCAACTTGAGTCTCAGAAGCTATTTCACATCGCCTTTTTGTTCGTAAAGTATGCTGTCGAGCAAGGAATTGGTCCTCAGGCCAATTTCATGAATCTACCTAAGTCTCGGGGGCTAATGGGATCGGCAATTTTATTTTTTCATTCAGGTGCATCTCGGGTTTTAGTCCGACACACACCTTGAGAGCTACTGACTATACATCTCGTCAGCAAAAAAATTGCACTGATCGGAACTAAATTCTGTAAAAATCAACCCAAGGCCAAGGTGGAGCACCACCTCGGAAGCAGTCAGGTATAAAGCTTGGGTGCAAGAGGCTAGATCCATATAGGACATTTCTGGCATTAAGCTCGGTTGAACTCCTTCAACTTTTACAAGACCGAGGGAATCTATGACACCTCGGATGCAGACCGACATTGGAGCTCGGTTACAAAAGACACCTCAGTTATAGTCCGGCATTGGAGCTCGGCTATAAAAGACACCTCAGATATAGTCTGGAATTGGAGCTCGGACGCAAGAGGACACTGTCGCACGGGAAAAACTTCAAACATGAGGTGCGGCATAAAAAATAACAAGGCATTGTTTAAAGCCGAGAACTTAAAGGGGCTCCTCAGATGCCTGCGTGTAAACTCTTTGGATTCACCTCGGTGATCCTCAAGGTTGAAGATGGGAAGATTTGTTGAACCATTTTTCAAGACCGACGACCGAAGACGAGAACGGTTCAGAAGAACTGAGGAGCGTCCCCAACTTGAAGACTTTTTCAAGGGGCTACTGATGGTGTCCTGGACTAGGGGGTACTCACCACGTCGTCTACTGACCAGGTGGGTCGGGCTGAGGACCCCCATGGTGGTTCACTAATGGGTGATACGTCCATTTTGCATCATGTTTACCTACTGTTATTTATAGTGTTTTTATGCAATATAATACTTTGAGGAGTAATTCTAATGCCTTTTCTCTTATTATATGCAAGGTCTACACAAAGAGGGAGAATACCAGCAACTGGAATTCTGGACCTGAAAAAGCTATGTTAGAGATACCTATTCTGCACATCTCCAAATGAACTGAAAATTTACGGAGAATTATTTTGGAATTTATAAAAATACCAGAGAAAAGAACTATCGGAGGGGGCCACCCAGGTGCCCACTAGGCACCAGGGCGCGCCACCCCCTCCAGGCGCACAGTGGTGGGTAGTGGGCTCCTCGGCCCACCTCCAGTGCCCATCTTCTGGTACATAAGATCGTTTGACCTAGAAAATATAACGAGAGGACTTTTAGGATGTGGCACCGCCGTCTCGAGCTGAAACTTGGGTAGGAGTACTTCTGCATTCCGGTGGAGCGATTCCACCGGGGGAAATTCCCTCCGGGAGGGGGAAATCGAAGCCATCGTCATCACCAACAACCCTCTCATCTTTGGGAGGCCAATCTTCATCAACATTTTCGACAACACCATCTCATCCCAAAACCTGGTTCATCTCTTGTGTTTAATCTTTGTATCAAAACCTCAGATTGGTACATGTGGGTGACTAGTAGTGTTGATTACATCTTGTAGTCGATGCTAGATGGTTTATTTGGTGGAAGACCATATGTTCATGTCCATTATGCTATTTCATATCCCTCTGATCTTGAGCATGAATATTATTTGTGAGTAGTTGCCCTTGTTCTTGAGGCCACGAGAGAAGTCATGTTGCAAGTAATCATGTGAATTTGATATTCGTTCGATATTTTGATGATATGTATGTTGTGATTCCCTTAGTGATGTTAAACGTCGACTACATGACACTTCACCATCTTTGGGCCTAAGGGAATGCACTATGGAGTAGTTATTAGATGATGGGTTGCTAGAGTGACAGAAGCTTAAACCCTAGTTTATGCGCTATTCCGTAAGGGGCTGATTTGGATCCATATTTTTAATGCTCTGGTTAGATTGTTATCTTAATTCTTCTTTCGTTGTTGCAGATGCTTGCGAGGGGGTTAATCATAAGTGGGAGGTTTGTTCAAGTAAGAACAACACCCAAGCACCGGTCCACCCACATATCAAATTATCAAAGTAGTGACTCGAATCAAACCAACATGATGAAAGCGACTAGATGAAATTCCCGTGTGTCCCCAAGAACACTTTGCTTATTATAAGAGATCGTACCGGCCTGTCCTTTGCTACAAAAAGGATTGGGCTAACTTGCTGCACTTTTGTTACCGTTACCATTACTTGCTCGTTACAAATTATCTTATTATCTAACTACTTGTTAGCAACAATTTCAGTGCTTGTAAAATTACCTTGCTGAAAACTGCTTCCCATTTCCTTCTGCTCCTCGTTGGGTTCGACACTCTTACTTATTGAAAGGACTATGATTAATCCCCTATACTTGGGGGTTATCAATGGGCTTCTTCGGGCAGCCCATGACATATACGAGGAAGATTCCACAAGACTTTGTGATCAAGACAAGGACTCCTCTCCATCGACGTTGCCGACTAGGACTCTTGTTATCCTAGGCCTCCGGTACATTATATAATCCGAGGCTAGGCTAGTTGACAGATATACGCTAGACCATTAGAATCATACACAACATATAATCTCGAGGTAGATTAACTCTGTACTCGATACATCATCATCAATATAAACAAGAGCAGGATGTAGGGTTTTACCTCCATCAAGAGGGCCTAAACCTGGGTAAACACCATCTCCTTCATCTCATGTTACCCATCGATCCAAGATCCACAATTCGGGACCCCCTATCCCGAGGTCTGCCGGTTTTGGCACCGACGGTGGGCACATCTCTTCTGCCGACGCTTTGCCGGTGGCACAACTGGACGGTTAGCTACTGTTGTGCCGCTAGGCACTAATCATACCAATGTGATCAGTAGTATAATTAATTATTTTAATACCCCATTACACTAATACATTCAAACATTGTCATTTTGTTCAGAATCTACCTTTGTTCATGTTGTCAGAACCTGGCGAATGAACTCCATGGCCAAATGAACCTCTTGTACGATGCTCCGGGGTAGAGCGCACACACACCACACCTGACACATCATTAATCAAATAGACACTCTAACATTTTGTGTTGCATCTTACCTCTCTGCCTCAACAACTTCCATATTGTTGTTTGCTGCCTTCTGATCTGTCTTGCATTATCATTTTTTTATTAGTGAATGTTTGGGAAAACATACTTTTCTCATATCATAATTTCATAGTTTTTTGCAAAATGTACCTCCAGTGTCAACAACTGGAGCTACCCCCATAGCTAGTTGTACTCCATCGTGCCCATCGCCCACAGGGAGAATTATGGTGTTTTCTGGTGTAGAACTCACATATGGGACACCTGGTGAGGCAAGCAATGAGAAAACAATTTGTCATTAGATCTAGAAATTAGTACTTTGATCACATTTTGTTTTTGCATGCATATCAATGTGTGTAGTACTTATTGTCTATCTGAGTTTCAAACTTAAGAAAAGGTTTGTAGTCCATTTGCTCGAGCGCTTCATCACTTTCAATACATATTGCATAACCATACTAACAGTATGGCCAAGGAGAGAGTTCGCATTGTTCTGATGCATTCAGGTTCACATTCTACAGAGATGTGCAATTTATCTTTTAGTACCACACATAATTTATCACGGAGCAATAGAAGCACAAAAGAACATCAGTCCATATAGGTACTTGCAATGAACATTATGAGTCGCAAACATAAACAAATTGCCATTGCATTGGCATTATGAGATGACACAGCAGAGCGGAGCTAGAACCAACTAAAAGTCCTAAGCTCTCTGTCCTTTGCATCCATGGCCGGCCCATCTTATCAATCATCGGTACCATTGAGATTCACATGTACAAACATTGAAGTGGTTTTACACGTGACTGAGGGTGTCCCGGGTTAAGGGGTCCTCGGACTGCCAGCATATCTCTCATGGGCCGGACTGGTGGACCACTCTTGATTCATTAGTGGAAGTCCGGGCTGCAGGCGACCCCATGGTATGGAAGGAAATCTTTGAAGACTTGTCGTATCCTCCAAATCTTGTTAGCAAATTGGCATGCTTATCCTCTGGTGGTGACCGACCATATGTAACCCTAGGTACCCCTGGTGTCTATATAAACCAGAGGGTTTAGCCTATAGGGGAGGAACCATTACGACCATACCCACCTAGGGTTTACTCTCGTGGTAGATCAACTCTGTAATTTTCATACTCATACATCAATACAAACAAGCAGGACACAGGGTTTTACCTCCTCGAGAGGGCCTAAACCTAGGTAAACATCATCTCTATCTTCCCTGTTACCCATCGATCCATGATACATAGTTCGGGACACCCCACCCGAGATCTGCCGGTTTTGACACCGACATTGGTGCTCTCCTTTAGAGTTCCACTATAGGATCACCAAAAGATTGATGGCTCGCTTAGTCATCGACAAGAGTATACGCACTAGGGACGTCTTTGTGTCAGCTAGCTCTTCGTGTTCGGCAAGATCGTCCTGCACGCCAACTTTACTGGTCACCTTGACTAGATCGGCAATTTCGCCCCCGAGCAGGAAATCCGGTTCGGCAGCCTGGAGTACATTTCGACGCTTGGGGCGATATGATCTTTACTGGGTTCTCAGCTTTACCTGAGGGGCCTAGCAACCCCGAAGTCTTAACTTCGGACCTCCTCCCCAATCCCATCTTCGGATCAGCCTTTATCTTAGATCTGACTTTGAGCTCGGTTCCTATCTCAGCGTCTGAAGACTACGGATTTGCCTTGGCCGAACGCACCCCCTATACAGACATAGATGAGGTTAACTCTGAAGGACGTCATGGTATCGATCTGGCTTACCTCCTGCTGTTAAACGAGATGTTAAATCAGATCCAAATGATGAGATTCATGGATGGCCAGTTGATATGTCTCCAACGTATCTATAATTTTTGATGTATTCATGCCATGTTTATAATATTTCTACATGATTTTGGTATGATTTGGTTAGAACTAACCCAGACTGACGCTGTTTTTAGCAGAACTACCGTGGTGTTTTTTTTGTAGAAATAAAAGTTCTCGGAATGCGCTGAAAATCGACGGAGATATTTTTTGGAAAATATAAAAGATACTGGAACAAAAAGTTATTGGAGGGGAGTCCCATGGGCCCCACTAGGGTGGAGGGCGCCCCCACCCCCCTAGGCCGCGCCCCTGTGCCTCGTGGACTCTCCGTGGGCCCCCTGACTTGTTCTCGACGCCAACCTCTCCTATAAATCCCCAAACCTCCAGAAAACAACCTAGATCGGGAGTTCCGCCGCCGCAAGCCTCTATAGCCACCAAAGACCAATCGGGACCCTGTTGCGTCACCCTGCCGGAGGGGGGATCCATCACCGGTGGTCATCTTCATCATCTCGGCGCTCTCCATGATGAGGAGGTAGTAGTTCACCCTCGGGGATGAGGGTATGTACCAGTAGCTATGTGTTTGATCTCTCTCTCTCTCTCTCTCTCTCTCTCTCGTGTTCTTGATATGGCATGATCTTGATGTATCACGAGCTTTGCTATTATAGTTGGATCTTATGATGTTTATCCCCCTCTACCTCTTGTAATGGATTGATTTTCCCCTTTGAAGTTGTCTTATCGGATTGAGTCTTTAAGGATTTGAGAACACTTGATATATGTCTTGTGTGGGATACCCATGGTGACAATGGGGTATTCTATTGATTCACTTGATGTATGTTTTGGTGATCAACTTGCGGGTTCCATGACCTTGGGAATCTATGCATAGGGGTTGGCACATGTTTTCGTCTTGACTCTCCGGTAGAAACTTTGGGGCACTCTATGAAGTTCTTTGTGTTGGTTTGAATAGATGAATCTAAGATTGTGTGATGCATATCGTATAATCATACCCGCGAATACTTGTGGTGACATTGGAGTATCTAGGTGACATTAGGGTTTTGGTTGATTTGTGTCTTAAGGTGTTATTTTAGTACAAACTCTAGGGCTGTTTGTGACACTTATAGGAATAGCCCAATGGATTGATCGGACAGAATAACTTTGAGGTGGTTTCGTACCCTATAATCTCTTCGTTTGTTCTCCGTTATTAGTGACTTTGAAGTGACTCTTTGTTACACGTTGAGGGGTTGTTATATGATCTAATTATGTTATTATTGCTGAGAGAACTTGCACTAGTTAAAGTATGAACCCCAGGCCTTGTTTCGAAGCATTGCAATACCATTTTCGCTCACTTTTGTTACTTTCTACCTTGCTGTTTTTATATTTTCAGATTATAAAAACTTATATCTACCATCCATATTGCACTTGTATCACCATCTCTTTGCCGTACTAGTACACCTATACAATTTACCATTGTATTGGATGTGTTGGGGACACAAGAGAGTCTTTGTTATTTGGTTGTAGGGTTGTTTCAGAGGGACCATCTTCATCCTACGCCTCCCACGGATTGATAAACCTTAGGTCATCCACTTGAGGGAAAATTGCTACTATCCTACAAACCTCTACACTTGGAGGCCCAACAACGTCTACAAGAAGAAGGTTACATAGTAGACATCACCCGTCCTCGATCTATGATCAAATCGGACTGGAGGCCATCCACGGGGAATTTTACGTGCCACCCGCTACCCACTTAGTAGCCACTATCAATGACTTAACCAACATGCTGGACTACGCCTCGAGGATACTGATGACATGGACGAGGACGTCGACCTCATGACCTACACTGCTCCCTCTCCAGACACTCCCAACACGGGAAAGTGGACGACCACTTCCACTTACGATATTTACATGGTCGACACCCCTAAGAAGGATGGCGACGACCCCGATAAGGAGTCATCCAAATGCCGCCACTAGCGAAGGCGATCCAAAGGATGTGGGAAGGGCAGGGAAGACAACCTGAACACAAACACAAACGGCACCGGAGACAATGATACTCTGGACAATATGGAGGAGCTTGGCGATAACGCCACCCCCGAACAACACCATGACGCTCTAGAAGGTCACAAGGACCAGGAGAAGCCCGAGGACCTCGCTGACCCCGAGGACCCGGTGATTTTAAGGACGACAACTACTCCCCTCTTTCCGAAGAGGAGGATAGCCTTGGACTTGAGGATTTCATTATCCCCGAGGACCCTCTGGATTAGGAACTGTTCAAGCGGCAACTCATAGCCACTGCCCGAAGCCTAAAGAAAAAGAAGCAACAGTTGAAGGCCAAACAGAACACCCTTAACGACATGTGGATGAAGGTCTTGGCAGCCGAAGATGTGGCACCCCGGCTCAGAGCAACCGGTTTACCTTGCAATGCCAGCCCAGAGATCATGTATTCTGCCAACACACAACAACTTGGTACAGAAATACAACCGCTTTATTGATCTCTTGCGGGAACATAGGTTCGATGATACATAAGGAAGCAAGGCCAAGCGGCACACACGGTGCTGCTACGCATATGTACATTATTTGGTAGACATGTTGGGGCCTCGAAGATAAAGACACATCTATACGGCAGCGGAATGGCGATGTAGAAGGACTCCATCTCACAGGGACACTGCTGGGAAACGGCCTAGACTTTGATGAACGATGCAACTCCGACTTCGAGTACAACTTCTCCTAAAACTGGCATGACATTCCAGGTGAGTACTTTGATCATCTTACCATGGTGATCACATCCGGATCAACTCACTATACCGGTGGGTGTTTCCAAAACTTATGGTCCCTCGGACCAACTCACTATACCGGTTACCTTGTAACCACATTGATCATCTTACCATGGTGATCACATCCGGATCACAACAGATACAAGCTCGATGATCACACCAGATCACCAACCAAAACATGTGCCATAAAGATATCATTAGTGTGCAAGTTAATTATTTCTGTTCACCCATGGTGTGACCTACTACGAACTGTGTCCATAACCGAGGACGCGGCAACCGATAGATTACACACTCTGCACAAGTTGGTACACTGTACCCACACCACAGAACCCATGGCCTCGTACTCCCATTTGGGTGGACCAATGGTACTCTGACAAAACCAATCTATTGCATGACACTCTCCTCGCCACTCTGACCAACTCCCCTTTGGGCTAAGTCATGGATGGCCCTGGATGCCACTCCGGACATCAAACAGCCACCGTCGTGGCAAAACAAAAACGACCCCAAACAGGAACAGTGGTACAAAACAACTTTGGGAAGACAAGGCTATGCCTGCCTACCAGGCCAGGGTAGGACAAGCGCATAACCTTCCCTCATTGGAAGCACCGGTGAGAGGCGCAATAAACTGAATTAGGGCCTTCCCATAAAGATAAATGTGGTTGTAATGGGAAGCTTGATTCGGTGGCACCATGACTCGATCATCAACATGTTCAAGTTGGGTTATCATCAGGTTTAACTTGAAATACAAATATCCGAGTCGTAGTATGCGATGAATCCACAATGTAATGGTACTATCATAAGCATAAGCATATTAAGTAAACACTACTACACCACTTAATCAAGTAATCAGCATACTTCTGTAAAGCCTAACAAGCATAGCATGAAAATAATACCAGCACACGTTAAATTATTTAAATTAACTAAATGCATTAATATGGATTTAATTCAAATAAAAATATTGCCATTGCAATGTCATCCTTACAAATGAATGGTGTGGCTTGGCTTAGCTCAACGGAGGGTCACATAACTCCTGGTCCTCTTCAAGACAAGTTGAACCTGTCGGCGTTCTGGATATGGGGGTATCCAACCCTGCCTGCCTGCGGCCCAGCACGTGGCTCCATCAATAGCCTGGTACGACCTAGCTTCAGCATCAACAACTCACGACCCTTGTGAGGGGCCAAGCCTCGCGAGGCGGACGATGCCAGGACCCCCGAGGGGATCGGCCACCTCAGGCTGGCTCCCGAGGGGCAGAGAGTTCTATGCAAGGTTTACCTCATGAGGCTCAGCTGACGTGAGCCATGATGACCAAGGCCAGGCAGGCGCCAGGCGGGCGCAGACCGCAGGTTTCCTCTTCGGTGCAAAGGAGGCAAGCCACAAGCACGGAGTCCCGAGGAATCAGCCAAAGGTTTCCATTCTGGTGCAACGGGATGAAGACCGCCAGGACGCCAGGACGAAGGTCATCAACGAGCCCACCGCAGCATCACGACCAGAGGTTTTTTGCAGGCGAAGACTACTTTTGCAGGATAAGTTGTACTACTTGTCCCCTTTGAAATCCGCCTGTTGTGGGATCCCTTCCCACCAACATTTGGGAAGAGGACCAAGGCCACTATAAATAGGACTAGCCACCACCATAGAAGACAAGATAAGTCAAATTGGCTCACACACACCGGCTCCCTTGAGCTCAAAAACACCTCGCAGTGGCTTTGTTAAGGGAACGGAACCCACCGAAGCCGTAGCGAAAGCGAGTCTTAATAGGGCGATTGTCACTGAAAGTTTATTTTGTATACTGCAGGTGGTTCCATTTTTTTTAATCAGAGTTCCTCCTGAGGCCAGTTCATCCACTGTACTTGTTCATCCTCAGCCCTCCGAGGCAATCCACCAAAACGTTGGAGTAGGGTATTACACCGCAAGGTGGCCCGAACTAGGATAAACTGCTGTGTCTCTTTGTCCCTTTGAGCTTGTCGCACTAGGCTTAGGAGGATCGCGAGTAGGCAGGCTGGGTAGGTTGAGATCTCCGCACGCACCCCAGAGTTCGAACCTCTCAAGGGTTTGCGGATCACTTAATCCGACATTTGGCGCGCCAGGTAGGGGTGCATCGAAAATCTTCTACCCCGACAGCCAGATCCCGCCGCCGGCCCCGATGGTGGGCGCTCCTCCGTCGACCCAACCGACGCGCGCTCCCGAAGAAGCGCCGGGGCTGCGCTGCTTCACCCTCTCTCTGCGGCAGGTGCAGTGGCCGCCCAAGTTCCAACCGGAGATGCCGCCACATTATGATGACGCGGTGGATCCAACCACCTTTCTTCAAGCATACGAGGAGGCAGTCTGGGAGGCCGGTGGAGACGACAAGGTGAAGGCCAACTGGCTCCCCATGGCCCTTGTAGGCGCATCGCGCGCCTGGTTGCTCAACCTGCCGGCTTCCTCTGTGGCCTCCTGTGAAGAGATGCGCGACCTCTTCCTCGCCCACTACACGGCAGCGGCGCCCCAGTCGTTGCAGCTCACCTAGGTGGCTCGCAGGCACCACCCTCCGACCGCCACATCAAGCAGTTCTACCGGCGAGTAGGCGCCACCCAGGCGGGCTCGGGGGCTCCCCCGGGCTGGGTGGCGCCCAAGGCGGACCTCACCTTCGGCCCCAAGGATCATCCTGCTTCCTCGAGCTATTTCCTTCTCCTGAGCTATTTTTGGCCTAAGGGCATGAGAGAGGTGGCAGTCGCCCATCCCTTCCTCTCGCGCACCCCACGCGTGGGGCTAGGTAGGTGTGTGCACCTTGGGCCTGCCCTCACGCGCACGCATCATGCTGAACCCTGGTGCTTCGGCTTCATCCTCGTGAGGAGACCTTGATCAAGCTCGCGGGAACCAGCACCCCTCATGTCCATGCCCCCCGGGCAGCGCGACGCGGTGCATAAAGTCCGAGCTAATCTATGGCATGGGGCTCGCATAAGGGAGAGTGAGCCGCTCGTCAGTTTTCTCTTCCTTTCGAAGACAACTCTGTAGCGGATCCTGAGAACCCAAGGCATCTTCCGGGGTGTGCACCCATGGCTCCCCGAGAAAGGGGGCCCCGTCGAGTACCCGAGGCCGCCTGGTTTTCGTGAGGCAGAAAACTATTACACACATACCAAGCTAAGATTTCCTACCTTAGCTTACTCAGATCGCAAAACATTACAACACAGCATCAAGATAGCAAGCATAGCATAAAAGGCATAAATTCCATAGTTCATTACATGCCCCCATAGGGTACATTTCTTTTTTTTCAAATTACAGGAGAAAGGAAAGGCTAAACAAAGAGGGCCCGAAGGCGTACGAGCTTGGCACCAGCGCCGCATCCTCAAGAAGCGCCTCAAGGTGGCTCGACACTCCACCAGTTCTCCCATAGGCGACCTGGGGCCATCGGCCTTGAGTCCAAGTTCGCCGGCCCCCAGCCTCACGCCGGGCTTCTCTCCAGCTTCACTGGAGCGCCATGGCGGGACGAACCACCGACGTCCTCGACCCGGGAACGTCGACGCGGAAGCTGATCTGATCATAGCCGCCACTGCTCGAGCTCCCATCCGAGGAAGACCTGTCGTCACAGGAGGAGGAGTGTGAGTCGCCAAGACCAAGCTCGCCTTCACCACCATCACCGTCGCTGCCATCCTCCGGGCAGCACCCCACGCGGCGGCTATCCTCCCTGAACACCCTCACATAGAGGGTCGCCAGGCCGTCGTACTTGAAGCAGAGGGTACACCTTCCGCCGAGCTCACGCGCGCGGGTGAAAGTCTGCCAGCCACGGGTCAGGACCACACTGCCGGAGGCGGTGACCTCGGCACCAACCCACGAAGCCCTGCTGCAGCACCCGTTAGCGTGCAACCAGAGGTCGTCGAGCCCTGAAGAAGGAAGCTCGCCGGAGAAGAAACGTGGAAGTCGGAGCGAGGTGCTGGCCGGGTTCTTCGACCACACCACGAATTCAGGGAGCACATTCAGCAAGGAGAAGCGCAGCCGAGGCGGGCACACGATCACGGCGTGCCTCCCTTCGTCATGGGGGCTACTCCGAAGCCGGTGACCCCCGCCGCGAGAAGAGGCGCCATCGCGGGCGCCGAGAGCAATGCCGCCTCTAGGAGGTGCGCGCTCGTGCCCCCTAGAGACCTCCGCAGGAGCCGCGGGGTGCTTGCAGGGACGGCCACGGCCTCTCTTGGAAGGCGGAGAGGCTGGCCCCTCCTTGGAAGCCTTCCCCTTCTCGGCCGCCGAAAACTTCCTCGGCGACGCCATGGGCGCAAGGTGGAGAAGAGAAGAAGCAGGCGGAAGCAAGACGAAGGAGAGATGGGCGAGGGGTTCCGCCCCTCCCTCACCTTTATAGCCAAGGGAGGCCAATCACCAGCCTCCACGACCTCGCGTCATCATGATCTTCTGCATGCCGCATCGTCCCGTCAAGTCGGGCAGTTGCCAAGGCAGCATGGGGGAGCGGAGTCGCCCACATCCAATCAATCGCCATCTGCCATCAAGGCCGCAGGCGGTTACAGCCCACGGCGCTCCGCACTTGCCCTTGGCTTCGCCTGGAAGCCAAGTCCGAGCGTGCCTTGGGCCTGGGGTTTCACACCCTGATTTTCATGCCACAACACTTAAGCTAATAAATCATGATAAAGTGTGGTTTGACAAAATCTTTTGCATTATTTGGATTTTATTTGAGCTGGTTTTCTCTTCGTGATTTTCAAGTGCTCTTTAGAGTCAACACAACTCCACCTTCTATACTTCACCTCCTTGCCCAAAACTTGTGCCCAATTATCATGCCATGTGTATAGTGCAATATAGAATTTTCTTACAAAAATAATTTGGCCAAAAAGAATTTTCTAAATTTAGTTTTCCAAAAAACCCTAAATTGAGGTTTGCACTACAAGTACTTGATTTGGGTTATGAAAAATCTTTAAAAGAGTATGTTTGACTCCTATTAGGTATAGGACTCCCAAAAACCACAAAAATATAATTTTAGAAGTTATTCTGCTATTTTATTTAAAGGCTTTTTCTTTAGGCTAGAAATGGTCTTTAATAGGTTAAAATTATTTTAATGCTTTAAAAATATTTGTGAAATTTAGGGAAACTCAGTGGACATGTATTTTCCATATATAAGAGTTTCAACACAAGGTCATGTTCAAAATATTGGTCAAACCCCTCAAAAACTCTTTCTGGATATTTCAAGCTTTTGAAATATTTACAAAGGAAATATTCTCTAAAAATTCCAAGAACATTCTAGCATGTCACAAATTCCCTATTTGGTGATATTGCCAAGGCTCATGTCTTGGTGAAGAAGCTAACATCATAAAATCCCCTCAAAACCATTTGTGTCCATTTGGAAGTTTGAGACACTTTACATTGCCAAACATGTCCAAATCTTCTCAAACTTAGTGCACATGCTCCAATGGTCTAATTATACATCTAGACCAAATGGCACAAGTTGGAGAAAATGATATCTTGATCAAAGTGCCTCAAAACCCTCTCTGTCCAGAATCAAATTCGAACAACTTTACATTGTCAACTTTCTCCTTTTGCTCTCAACCTTTGTTGGCATGCTCTAAACCCTAAATGATGACACTACACCAAGTGGTGCATCAAGGAGAATTGTTTTTCATGACTAGATCTTGGAAAACTCATTTCTATTGATTTCTAGGGTTTACAAAAGTTGCATTGGCAACTTTGCCCAAATAAACTCAATCTTGGTGGAACCTCTTATTTTCTCATGCCATTTGACCCTATCAAGCCTTATGACAAGGGGAGTTCATATTCTTGCCCAAATCAACAACAAACACCTTCTGCCATTTTTCTAAAAACACCACTTTGACCACTTCCACTAATCTCCATGAGTTCTACTTTTTACCACAACTCCTCCTAGACCTATTCTACCTCCGGTAGCTCTCCCCTGGCTTTTACTCAATGATTGATGGGTGAAACACCCTCATTTACCCCCCTGGACAATAGCTTCTCTCTTTTTCTCACCTCCCTCCTCACTCCAGTGGCCACCCAAGGCATCCAAGGCTTTCCCCACATTCTTTACTCCTCCCTAGAGCTACCAGACATGCTTGGCCGTGCCCACTTTGCCAAAAAAGGTCCACTCCCGCACTATAGCCGCCCCCTGCCAACCACCTCCAGCCATCTCGGGCCTTCCCAGCGCGCCCGATGATGCGCCTCGACATCCACAACACGCTATGCCCTGGCCCCCTCTTTCTTGTCCCTCCTACTGCCTCCCTCAGACGCGCGCCATGGCCGCCCGAGAGCTCCAATGAGCACGCTCACACGCGCGGTACTCTGGCACTCCCTCGTCCCCTCTCTTCCTTGCCCTGGTCATGGACCACCTCCACACACACCTCGGACACGCTCATTTGACACCCTGTGACCCACAGCAATGGCAACAGCCTCGCCAGCGCACTGGTCCACGGCGAGCCATGGGCAGGCTACTTATAGGCCCCCCGTGCTGTTCTCCCCAAGCCAGTCGCTCTCTGCACCACCCAATCCACCCCTGCACCCCCACTTCGTCTCCAGGAGCACCCAAGCTCGAGATCGAGCTCGAGCTTCGCCGCTTCAGCTCGTCGGAGTTCATGAGGTACAGGCCTCCACTGCCCCCGGTTGGCCTCGATCTAAAACCGCCGTGGTCCACTGACCCTTTCCCCTCTTCTTCCTGCTTTGTTTGTAGCCGGAAACGGCCGGAGCCGTCGACGCCCGAGGCTCCTCTGCCGCGTGATCTCATCGCCGGCGAACCAAGCCACCCCGGCGACCCCCTTCAGCACCACCAGGTAGTCGACTCGACGCTAAGCATGCCAGTGCCATCCATTTGCCCCGCCGTGCCCTGCAGCGACACTAGTGAGCTCGCCTCCCTCTCTGGCCCAAGGTTGACGATGACGGCCGTGGGGCCCATCAGTCAGCCTCACACTCTGACAGGTGGGCCCACCCGTCAGGTTTAAAACGCACGCGTGCGCGTACAGGTTCGCTGCATCGACTGAAGGCGTATTTCACGGTTACGCCTTTGATGTGGCGGCCTCGCATGGGCTAAATCCCCTCTGGGCCTACTACATTGCGGCTGTTCTGGCCCAGCAGGCACAGTGCCCCTTCTCCTTTGTCTTTTCTGTGAGTTTTCTAAAAATTCCACAAGATTTAATATTAATCCAAATGCAATAATTCCAACTCCTAAAATCTTAGAATAATCCCACCTACTTATTGATATAACTTTCATATACATCCATCACACTTTTTTGAACTGTTCAACTTTAAATTCAAGTTTGAGCATTTAAAACTTTCTTTGAAAATCTATTTCCACTTTTCCTTAACTCCAAATCCAAAACTAGGAATTTCCCCCTTATTAGTTTTCCTCCTAGTATTTTACAAAAATAAGTCAACATTTCACTAAGCACTTTGACTTTTCTGTTTTTATTATTGTCTTATTTTTCTATTATTTTCTTGCGATGATTAGATCCCATATTTGATGAAGTTGCTGATGAAGGAGTAGGATTTGAAGACCTCGAAGAACAAGCCAATCAAGGAAAGCAGCCCTTTGACCATGACAACCCTCTTGTTCATCGGTACCCTTTTTCGATTGCATGATGATGAAAAGAGACGGTGGTAAACTTGTTGTGAACCACCACATGATGCATACCCCTACTCATAACTTTACCTTGTTCATGATTGCAATGTCAAGAGACTAGTTGATGCATAATGATGCATGTGTACCATGAACTCTTCGTGGTTACATTCTTTTGAAAACCCCATCGGGTGCCCCTAATGCCCTTGGGAGAGGTTGAACTAAGGTCAACACTAGAGGAGGAAGTGGTGTACCGAAGAGAGCTTTTGGTGTGTGTGTGTGTGTAAAATGATGGATTAGGTTTATGTGTGATTACTGTCCCAACCAAACATGTGCAACCACTCTACCCCTTTATGGTACGGGGCATTATTGTTTACTTAGACTGATACTAGCATGGTACCCACATTACTAGTGACGGGAGTGACTTGTGGTCACTCTCGGGACGTGGTCGTGCTTGGATAGGCGGCCATGACTGTTTTCACAGGGCACCGGACACACCGTTGGTCCCTTCGTGTATGCGTGATAATGTTACAAGGGCAGAGTCCCATGATCTTTTGCTTATACATGAGGGTCATGTATCAATGAGTGGACCCTATGTTAGTGTCGTCTAGGGAAAGGTAATGACCGGGTGCTTCCCCTGAGTACTTGAGGTACTGCAGGATCTTGGATGACACAAAAGCTTCGCGGATCTTGTGGGTAAAGTGCGTAACCTCTGCAGAGTGTCAAACTATTCGAATAGCCGTTTCCACGGTCATGGACAGTTGGGAGGTGCTACTTAAACTATGTCCATAAATTTTACAATATTGGTGCATGTGTGTGTGTAAGAGAACTATTTGTGTCAAGGTGGTGACTTGACATGTTGAATGTAATGGCATTGATCCAAACTCTATTTATGTTGATATATGTAACCTGTTCTCAAGGTTACCCATGTCCATTGATGCATATCTCACAAGTTGATAGGACATCTCAACTAGCGTGAAGCTAGGTTGCTTACTTGTTGTACAATTGCATTGTTACTTTTAACCAAATCATGGGTTGCTTGCGAGTACATTCAAAGTACTCATTGGCTTGCCACTGGTTATTTAATTGACCAGGCATGGAAGAGCAGGAGTTCGAGGAAGAGTTCCTTGGTGATGAACACGGGAACTACGACGCTTCCCAGTCGGAATGCCTGTAGGGTTAAGGCAGATGGCATGGGTTCTACTTAATCGACGACGATTTCGGCTGCTTATGTTTCATTTGATGTTCAGCCCTTAAGGCTTTATCAATGTAAGACTTGACCATAATGGTCAAAATTTGTGTAAGACGGTATGTATGGATGTAAGACTCTTGTTATTCAGCTTCTGTGTGTTCACTGAGCATTGATCTCTGGGATCACTGTAAACGTGCATTCGGTAATCTCGACTTATGAGTCGGGGTCCCCACAGAGCTAGTATCAAAGCCATCCTGACTGTAGGAAGCCTTAGTTAGCTTGGTGGTTAGTTAGGATATTTTTTTTTCAAAACCACCTATACCTCGCCTCTTTTTTGAATTTCCCAAACTAAGGGATATTTTCAGTATTGACCCCTCCTATTCCACTTTTGTAGATGGCCGTCGCCCCCTTGAGACTCCTTACGATAGGATTTCCATCACTCGTAAGAGATTGCCTCCAACAATGTCACTATCCCGTGCTTCCCATGTACACCCTGCACGAACTAGAAAATGATGTGTTCGAGAAGGAGTTCTACCCCAAGGTTTTTGTGCCTGCCAAGACCTCACCTCAGGGGTAGTTCTTTGTTGGACCACCTATGCCAACAAGGGACCAGTCCATTCAGCAAGTGGCATACAAAGCACTCCTCCGTCTTCGAGACCTCCTTCCAGAAATAAAGAAGAACATGCCACCCGCTACCTACCTGGCAAGAGCGGATTTGGAGCTCCGACTCAAGTGATGATTTCCCCAGAAGACGAGGATCCAACCCTCAAGTACCAGATCTGCTTCGTCAACGCAGGAGACTACCTTCTACGTCACCTTATCAAAGCATTTCTCAAGGCTCGCCAAGATCTCCCTTCACTTCTGCACCTCCACTGCCTCGAGAAGAAGAAGTTAGTCGAGCAAGAATAGCAAATCACTGCCCTAGAATCCCACATTTCTAATTAGGAGCAGCAAATCAATGAACTTCAGAAAGCTCGCAAGCAAACCCCACGCAGGAGGCATAGGAATGGATTTCTGTATCCACCTCGTAGAGGATCATCATCAGGCCCCCGACGACAATACCCAAGACTGAATAGCAACCCTTTTGCTTCCGTCACATGTCACGGGTGTGGTGAATTCGGGCATATTAATAGGATGTGTCCCAACAAGCAACCGACTGTCGCATGTCCATTGGCACCCAGGAGAACCTAGAAGCTGAAGACTGAACACCTTTCTCTCAAAGTGATGAAGCAAGCATGACTACCGAATCCAAGGACCCCTAGGGTAGGATGAGTCGTGTACCCCCTATGCGCAGTCGAATCCATATGATGGTTCAACTAAAACCATGTTGAGTGTTGCTTGTCCATATCTGTTTGTGTTTCGATATAAGTCGCACTTTTGCCTCAGGCAGCATGTATGCGACTATATCACCTATCTTATCTTAGTGAAATTATGTGTGGCCTTTTTGCACCCGTTTGTTTGCACCTGCACTATAGAACCCCCTTAGGCATCCCCCATCTATGCTACTTCCCCTCTCACCTCTCTCATCAACGGAAGACCAGCAAGACAAGATGCACCAAGGATTCCATCTCGGTGAACTAGCACTGAAGACTTTTGCCACATCGTCCTCGACCAAGTGCAACCCCGTAGAGATATGTTTACTCCTCAAGATTAGAGGTCCATCCCTAGACCCTTCGAGACTTTGCAAGATACCCCAGCTCGAATCCCTAACCATGTGCTTAACACACAGAATTGCAAGATAACCAGTTTAGCCTCCGTAACCTTGCTCAGCACTGGGTTCATTATTGAACTAGTGGACATA
Organism: Triticum dicoccoides; assembly: GCF_002162155.2. NCBI lineage: Eukaryota > Viridiplantae > Streptophyta > Magnoliopsida > Poales > Poaceae > Triticum > Triticum dicoccoides. The sequence continues at coordinate 267,440,350 of NC_041387.1, forward strand.
GTCAACTAGCACGTTATCGTCCTAAGATAGCACCAGAACTGATGATGCCATAGGGAAGGCCAATTTTAGGATATAGGAATAGAGGACAAATGACTTGATGGAGCTATACTGGTAACCTTGAGGAATTATCTGAGACACTTTGGGGGATTATGAGGCTTTCATGTTGGTAGATGAACTTGGTGGGATCATGAGGATAGAGTAGCATAGCTTTCATCACCCCGGAGTAAATTTGGATTTAAATAGGTGATCCTAGTAGAGTATAGATGTTGAGTATGTCTACATGGTTCTGAGTGAATTAGATTTAGGTTAATGATCTCGATCATGATGCCATGTTTCTCGATGGACAGTAAACTAGGAGATTGGATTAATTGTCAAAGTTGATTTAGGGAACTATAGGAGCTTGAGATTGGAGTTTATCAGATCATGATAATGGGAATTGGTGGACCGACTATAGTAAGGATAGCCCTTTCAAGCACTTGGGGATTATAGGACATTAGTAGATCATGTGGAACACCATAAACATTGGATTTGTAGAATTAATGGATTATGTGGTGATTGATGGAATTTAATGGGCTGTTGGAGTTGATTCATAGGAAGGAAACAAGATCTTGGAGTGGCATACGATGTGTTCCCTTAGGATAGAGATGCACTATCTTTGACCTTGGAAGTATATGTTAAGCAGTTGGATTGTCATTTTCAAGTTTGGCAGTTGTCTACCCATGGATTTTTACATGAGGATAGCCATACACATGAGTTTGGAGGTATTAGACATGTATGATTTTGTTAAGACCTCCTCTCGGGAGCCATGAGGATATAAATAGCATGAGTGATGATTGGACTTGACCTATACGGGATGTTTCTTTCGGAAATATGATGTGATTTGTTTGGAAGAATAGATAGAACAATTGACATCTCAGAAACTGTGCTCAAGGTTGAGATGACATACATTTACTCGCACACTGGAATTCTTGAAACCCTTAAGCCCTACCAAGCCACGACATGGTCAGATTATGACCACAGGTTTTGGCTCTACATCGAGAAGACCTTGGCCAATACTCAACCGTGACCACCATCAGTGCCCCATCCCACTTTATGTACCCCACGGACAAGTCTTCATGGAGTACTTGGACAAGATGGTTGTCATCTTTATTTGGAGATATACATGTCTACCCGAAAAGGGAAGAAGGACCGTTCAGCTGGTTAGGGAACATATGAAGGCCACCATGTCAAGGAGGAAGAACTATATCAACTACCATCATTAAGAAGTGAACTTCCTTGTCGAAGACCATGTGTATCTGCAAACCACTCCTCTCGAAGGAACCAAGCATTTCCATGAACAGAAAAGGAAGCTCACACCAAGATTTATCGGGCCCCTCTAAGATAACTTCAAGATGAAGAGTATATAGCTACCAGCTGGAGTCACCACCTGAGTTACCCACTGTGCACATCATTTTCCCCATGACACCACTCTGGAAGTGTTTCTGACTTCCCAACTAGCCCGATCACTAACAAGGACATGGATCACCGAGCCATCGACCTCCAGCCCAATATGACTTACGCGAGAGACCCCAATTGCAATCTGGATCAATCAGGACGTCATACACGAAGCCACGCCATCAAGTACTTCAAGGTTCAATGGAGCACCACTCGGAAGCAGAAGCAATATGAGGACGTGAAGGCTACCCCAAACCTAAGTTTCCGTATTCCCTTCCGCGCCTAGTTTGGAAATCTCGGGGCCGAGATTCTTGTAAGGGGGGTAGGTCTGTCACACCCTGATTTTCATGCCACAACACTTAAGCTAATAAATCATGATAAAGTGTGGTTTGACAAAAACTTTTGCATTATTTGGATTTTATTTGAGCTGGTTTTCTCTTTGTGATTTTCAAGTGCTCTTTAGATTTAACACAACTCCACCTTCTATACTTCACCTCCTTGCCCCAAACTTCTGCCCAATGATCATGCCATGTGTATAGTGCAATATAGAATTTTCTTACAAAAATAATTTGGCCAAAAAGAATTTTCTAAATTTAGTTTTCCAAAAGACCCTAAATTGAGGTTTTCACTACAAGTACTTGATTTGGGTTATGAAAAATCTTTAAAAGAGTATGTTTGACTCCTATTAGGTATAAGACTCCCCAAAACCACAAAAATATAATTTTAAAAGTTATTCTCCTATTTTATTTAAAGGCTTTTTCTTTAGGCCAGAAATGGTCTTTAATAGGTTAAAATTATTTTAATGCTTTAAAAATATTTGTGAAAATTTTGGGAAACTCAGTGGACATGTATTTTCCATATATAAGAGTTTCAACACAAGGTCATGTTCAAAATATTGGTCAAAGCCCTCAAAAACTCTTTCTGGATATTTCAAGCTTTTGAAATATTTACAAAGGAAATATTCTATAAAAATTCCAGGAACATTCTAACATGTCACAAATGCCCTATTTGGTGATCTTGCCAAGTCTCATGTCTTGGAGAAGAAGCTAACATCATCAAATCCCCTCAAAACCATTTCTGTCCATTTTGAAGTTTGAGCAACTTTACATTGCCAAACATGTCCAAATGTTCTCAAACTTGGTGCACATGCTCCAATGGTCTACTTATGCATCTAGACCAAATGGCACAAGTTGGAGAAAATGATGTCTTGATCAAAGTGCCTCAAAACCCTCTCTGTCCAGAATCAAATTTGAACAACTTTACATTGTCAACTTTCTCCTTTTGCTCTCAACCTTTGTGGGCATGCTCTAAACCCTAAAGGATGACACTACACCAAGTGGTGCATCAAAGAAAATAGTTTTTCATGAATAGATTTTGGAAAACTCATTTCTTTTGATTTCTAGGGTTTACAAAGTTGCATTGGCAACTTTGCCCAAATAAACTCAATCTTAGTGGAACCTCTTATTTTCTCATGCCATTTGACCCTGTCAAGCCTTAAGACAAGGGGATTTCATCTTCTTGCCCAAATCAACAACAAACACCTTCTAACATTTTTCTAAAAACACCACTTTGACCACTTCCACTAATCTCCATGAGTTCTACTTTTTACCACTTCTCCTCCTAGACCTCTTCTACCTCCAGTAGATCTCCCCTGGCTTTTGCTCAATGATTGATGGGTGAAACACCCTCATTTACCCCCGGTACAAAAGCTTCTCTCTCTTTCTCACCTCCCTCCTCACTCCAGTGGCCACCGAAGGCATCCAAGGCTTTCCCCACATTCTTTACTCCTCCCTAGAGCTACTAAACATGCTTGGTCGTGCCCACTTTGCCAAAAAGGCATGCCGGCTATTTGCACGCTCTGGAGCGCGCTACAATGCGCTCCCGCACTGTAGCCGCCCCCTACCAACCACCTCCGGCCATCTCGGGCCTCCCGAGCGTGCCCAGTGATGTGCCTCAGCGTCCGCAGCACGCTACGCCTTGGTCCCCCTCTTCCTTCTCCCTCCTGCTGCCTCCCTCACACGCGCGCCATGGCCGCCCAAGAGCTCCAATGAGCACACTCACACACGCGGCACTCTGGCACTCCCCCGCCCCCTCTCTTCCTTACCCTGGTTGTGGACCACCTCCACAAACGCCCCGGACACGCTCATTTGAGCCCCCGTGACCCACATCAACGGCAACAGCCTCGCCGGCGCACTGGTCCACGGTGAGCCACGAGCAGGCTACTTATAGGCCTCCCCGTGCCGTTCTCCCCTCACCACTCGCTCTCTGCACCACCAAATCCACCCCCTGCACCCCCAATTAATCTCCAGGAGCACCTGAGCTCGAGATCGAGCTCGAGCTCCGCCGCTTCGGCTCGTTGGAGTTTGCGAGGTATAGGCCTCCACTGCTCCCGTTTGGCCTCGATTTGAAACCGCCGCAGTCCACTGACCATTTCCCCTCTTCTTCCTGCTTTGTTTGAAGCCAGAAACGGCCGGAGCCATCGACGCCCAAGGCTCCTCCGTCGCGTGATCTCGTCGCTGGCGAACTAGGTCACCCCGACGACCCCCTTCACCTCCACCAGGTCGGCAACTCGAAGCTGAGCACGCTGGTGCCATCCATTTGCCCCGCCATGCCCTACAGCGACACCGGTGAGCTCGCCTCCCTCTGTGGCCCAAGGTTGACAACGATGGCCGTGGGGCCCATCGGTTAGCCTCACACTCTGACGGGTGGGCCCCACCCATCAGGCTTAAAACGAACGCGCGCGTGTACCGGCTCGCTGCGCCGGCTGAAGGCGTATTTCACGTTTACACCTTCGACATGGCGGCCTCGCACGGGCTCAATCCCCTCTGGGCTTGCTGCGCTGCGGCTGTTTTGGCCCAACAGGCACAGTGCCCCTTCTCCTTTTTCTTTTCTGTGAGTTTTCCAAAAATTCCACAGGATTAAATATTAATCCAAATGCAATAATTCCAACTCCTAAAATCTTAGAATAATCCCACCTATTTATTGATATAACTTCCATATACATCCATCACACTTTTCTGTACTGTTCAAATTTAAATTCAAATTTGAGCATTTAAATGTTTCTTTGAAAATCTATTTCCAGTGTTCCTTAACTCCAAATCCAAAACTAGGAATTTTCCCCTTCTTAGTTTTCCTCCTAGTATTTTACAAAAATAAGTGGACATTTTTTTGAGCACTTTGACTTTTTTTGTTTTTATTATTGTCTTATTTTTCTTTTATTTTCTTGCAATGATTAGATCCCGTATTTGACGAAGTTGCTGAAGAAGAAGAAGGAGTAGGATTTGAAGACCTCGAAGAACAAGCCAATCAAGGCAAGCAACCCTTTGACCATGACACCCCTCTTGTTCATCGGTACCCTATTCCGGTTCCATGATGATGAAAAGAGATGGTGGTAAACTTGTTGTGAACCACCACATGATGCATACCCCTACTCATGACTTTACCTTGTTCATGATTGCAATGTCAAGAGACTAGTTCATGCATAATGTTGCATGTGTACCATGAACTCTTCGTGGTTACATTCTTTCGAAAACCCCATCCGGTGCCCCTAATGCCCTTGGGAGATATTGAACTAAGGTCACCACTAGACGAAGAAGTGGTGTACTGAAGAGAGCTTTTGGTGTGTGTGTGTGTGTGTGTGTGTGTGTGTGTGTAAAATGATGGATTAGATTTATGTGTGATTACAGTCCCAACCAAACATGTGCAACCACTCTACCCCTTTATGGGACGGGGCATTATTGATTACTTAGACTGATACTAGCATGGTGCCACATTACTAGTGACGAGGGCGACTTGAGTCACTCTCGGGACGGGGTCGTGCTTGGATAGGCAGCCGTGACTGTTTTCAGAGGGCACCGGACACACCTTTGGTCCCTTCGTGTATGCGTGATAATGTGAAAAGGGCAGAGTCCCACGATCTTTTGCTTATACACGAGGGCCGTGTATCAACGAGTGGACCCTATGTTAGTGTCGTCTAGGGAAAGGTAATGATATGGTGCTTCCCCCGAGTACTTGAGGTACTGCGGGATCGTGGATGACACGAAAGCTTCACGGATCTTGTGGGTGAAGTGCGCAACCTCTGCAGAGTGTCAAACTATTCGAATAGCCGTGTCCATGGTCATGGACAGTTGGGAGGTGCTACTTAAACTATGTCCAGAGAATTTACAATCTCGGTGCATGTGTGTGTGTAAGAGAACTATTTGTGTCAAGGTGGTGACTTGACATGTTGAATGCATTGGGATTGATCCAAACTCTATTTATGTTGATATCTGTAACCAGTTCTCAAGGTTACCCATGTCCATTAATGCATATCTCACAAGTTGATAGGACATCTCAACTAGTGTGAAGCTAGGTTGCTTACTTGTTGTACAATTGCATTGTTACTTTGAACCAAATCATGGGTTGCTTGCGAGTACATTCAAAGTACTCATTGCCTTGCCACTAGTTATTTAATTGACCATGCATGGAAGAGCAGGAGTTCGAGGAAGAGTTCCTTGGTGACGAACACGCGAACTAGGATGCTTCCCAGTCAGAATGCCTATAGGGTTAAGGCAGATGGCATGGGTTCTACTTAATCGACGAAGATTTCCGCTGCTTATGTTTCATTTGATGTTCAACCCTTAAGGCTTTATCAATGTAAGACTTGATCATAATGGTCAAAATTTGTGTAAGATAGCATGTATGGATGTAAGACTCTTGTTATTCAGTTTCTGTGTGTTCAGTGTGCATTGATCTCTGGGATCACTATACACGTGCATTCAGTGATCTCGACTTATGAGTTGGGGTCCCCACACGGGGGCTACTGTCGGTGTTCTGTATATGGGGGTATACAGCCCTACCTGCCTGCAGCCCACCACGTGGCTCCATCGACGGCCTGGTACGGCCCAGCTTCAGCATCAACAACTCAAGACCCTCGCAAGGGGCCAAGCCTCGCGAGGCGGACGACGCAAAGACCCCCGAGGGGATCAGCCTCCTCAGGATGGCTCCCGAGGGGCGGAGAGTTCTATGCAAGGTTTACCTCATGAGGCTCAGCTGACGTGAGGCATGACGACCAAGGCCAGGCGGGCGCCAGGTGGGTGCAGAGCACAGGTTTCCTCTTTGGTGCAAAGGAGGCAAAACACAGGCGCAGAGTCTCGAGGAATCAGCCAAAGGTTTCCATTCTAGTGCAACGAGACCAAGACCGCCAGGATGGCACCATGGAGGTCATCAACAAGCCCACCGCAGCGTCACGACCAGAGGCTTTTCGCAGGCGAAGACTACTTTTGTCAGGATAAGCTGTACTACTTGTCCCCATTCAAATCCGGCCATTGTGGGATCCCTTCCCGCCAACATTTGGGAAGAGGACCAAGGCCACTATAAATAGGACTAGCCACCACCATAGAAGTCAAGATAAGTCAAACTGGCTCACACGGACCAGCTCCCTTGAGCTCAAGAACACCTCACCTCCTAAGGCTAGTTCATCCACTATACTTGTTCATCCTCAGCCCTCCGAGGCAATCCACCAAAATGCTGGAGTAGGGTATTACACCGCAAGGTGGCCCGAACCAGGATAAACTGTTGTGTCTCTTTTTCCCTTTGAGCTTGTCGCGCTAGGCTTAGGAGGATCGCGAGTAGGCAGGCTGGGTAGGTTGTGATCTCCGCACGCACCCCAGCGTTCGAACCTCTCAAGGGTTTGCGGATCCCTTAATCCGACAGAACCTTCTGAAAATAATTAAAAAGCCAAAAGGAAAATGTCATATAAAGCATTTTAATGTGCCAGAAAATATCTACAGCAAGGAAAAATATGAATTTTTGCGTAGAACAAGAGGAGCTCAAGACAAAAATGTTGCAAAAAGAGTCATCTCATTTGAACTTGTGGTTTAAAAGATATAGCTGATCAAACTTAGGGTCAAATATCTGAATTTAAACAGAAAATGCAAAAATCTAGAGAGCATCACGTCGAAGGCGTATTCTAAGAATATGCCTCCACTCATACCGCTTCGGGAGCAAGAGAGAGAGAGAGGCTAATAGGTGGGGCCCTCAGGTCAGGTTTAGAAGAGAGAGAGAGGGAGCAAAGGGTGGTGGAATTATCAACGGTGGTTCTCTGGCGTGGAGGCCACAACGACCGCCGACGAGGAGGGGGTGGAAGTAGCACATGGAGATGAGAACGTATGTACCCGAAGCGTGTCCTGAGGTGGACGAATGGCATCGAAACAGCCTTCTACAGAGACAACAGGTGATGGAGCTCATCGGAGTTGGGGTTTCCGACAAAGTTTCATCAATCCAGCAACACCGTCGTGCTCAGGAGAAGCTCATGAACATGCTTGGAGGAGTGGGAGAGGTCAAAGAGCACCGGAGCGAGTGCACCACCGTGGGGGATCTGCGACGAACTCCAGCGAGGAACGACGGCTAGAGGCCCGCTCGGCCTTGTCGCGTTGTTGAGCTGATAATTTGTGGCCAGAGAAGGTGGGTGGGGTGGATAGAGCTGCTCGGGGAGGGATCCATTTATAGAGGAGGAAGAGGCAAAGCTAGCAGTCGTCGGAGAGGGTTCTGGAGAGGCGAGAGGTGACGAGGGGGCTCTGGCTCGACGAGAGAGGTCGCTGAAGATCGTCCAAGCATAGTGGACGGGAGGAGCGAAGCACAGGGGCACGGAGAGGGACGACTCGTTCACATAGGAGCATTGTGCTCTCTGCTCCGCAGTGTCCGCGTCCGCCGTGCAGGCTTCCGGCATCGGGGAGCGGCAGAGGATAGCTGGTAGGAAGAGTCCGAGGCTGCAGAAGCACTAGGACAAGCGAGCGTGGCGCAGGGCAAGCACACGGGCAAGGTTACGGAAGTCGCGACATGCAGAGCGCGTTGACGCCCTTTCGGACACCCTGTTTCCATGTGGTCACCACGTGCACTAGTGTGACACGATGCGCCAGGGTTGCCAGATCATGTCTAGGTCCTTGTCTTATCATTACTGAGTCTGGGTATGCTCTTGGTTTGCTTCCAGGTTGATCAGACAAAGATTGGGCACTAAGATAAGTTTCTGGGAAAAAACTATTGAATAAGCTAGCGAAAAATGCACAGAGAGATAAGGTCTAAGACTTGGTGGCTAAGGTTCAGGTTGGAAGGTAGTCATGCTATAAAAGTTTCAGCTCAAATGGACCAAGGAGAAATACACTTCCTTCACAGAGTGACCTTGCTGTCCGGAAATGAAAATATTTTCTTGAGCCAAAATTATCCTCATGACCATGGGATATTTTTGCATAGAAAGGTGAGGCATGACTCAAATATATTAGGGAATTTATTTAGGATCTTATGAGCAATAAAAATGGGGGTTGCTTTGGTGCACATTGACCACATATTCATTTTCAGAGGGAAAATGAATATTATGCGATAAAGAAATTATTCCATGGCATGATCTTGGGAGGTATGAAGTCAAGAGATGTTTTTGGGTGCTAGGATCCACTTGGAAGAAAATCAAAAATAATTTCTCAAGTGGCAAGTCCAAAAGAGTTGACAAAAAATTGAAATTCAAACCAAATATTCAATAAACCCTAGGAAAATAAAGTTTTCAAAATTTAGGGTGTCTCAAACCTCCCCCCTTAGGATGAATATTGTCCTCGAGATTTGGTTGCTTGGGAAACAATTGAGGGTATGCAGTCCTTAAGAAATCCTCTCTTTCCCAGGTAGCTTCATCCTCAGTATGATGCTCCCACTGTACCATGTAAAACTTAACTGACTTGCTGCGGGTGACTCTTTCCATCTCATCCAATATCCGAAAAGGTTTCTCTTCATAAGTCAAATCCTGAGCAAGCTCCATTTCTGTCATATCAGTCCATTTCTCTGGCTGTGAGATACACTTTCGTAACCGTGGCACATGAAAGACATCATGCACTTCGGTTAACTCGGGTGGAAGTTCCAATTGGTATGCCACTGCACCAACTTTGGACATGACAGGGAACAGGTCAATGTACCTTGGTGCAAGCTTTCCTGGAGTTTGAAATCATTTGACTCCTTTCATGGGCATGAATCGAAGATAGGCATACTCTCCTAGTTCAAAACTGATCTTCCACTGTTTGGAATCGTAATAGCTCTTTTGTCGAGACTTGGCTACTTGAAGTCTGTCCCAGATTTCCTTTACTTTTTCTCGATTTCCATCATCAAATCTGTCCTGAAGATGCGACTATCTCCAGTTCGAGACTAGTTTAAAGGGGTACGACACTTGCGCCCATACAGAGCCTCATATGGTGGCATCTTGAGGCTGGCTTGATAGCTATGATTGTACGAAAACTCCGCATAGGGCAAACTGTCTTCCCATTTAGGTCCTTGAGCAAGTGCACATGCCCGAAGCATGTCTTCGAGAATCTGGTTTACTCATTCAATCTGCCCGTCTGTCTGGGGATGATAACTGGTGCTATATTTCAAAGCAGTTCCCAAATCTTGGTGGAACGCGACTAGAATACCTAGGTGAATAGTGATCCTCGGCCGGAGGTGATGGTTTTAGGCACTCCATGCAAACTGACGATCCTGGATAAATATAATTGTGCCAGTTGATCTGCATGATATGTGGTCCTTATAGGATTGAAGTGGTCTACTTTGGTCAGCATGTCCCCTACGACCCATACAACATTGTTTCCTCGAGACGTTTTGGGTAGTCCCGTGATAAAATCCATGCAGACATCGTCCCATTTGCATTGTGGAACGGGTAAGGGTTGATCTAATCTGGTAGGTTTCTGGTGTTCCGCCTTTACTTTGTTGCAGATGTCACAATAGACAATAAAATATGTGATGTCCTTCATCATTCCATCCCACCAAAATGTCTGCCTTAGGTCTTCATACATTTTTGTACCACCAGGATGGATCGAGTATGACGAATCATGGGCTTCCTTTAATATCTTTTGCCTCAGATCTCCAGATTCAAGTATGCAAATTCGTCCTTGAAATTTCAAAGTACCTTGGTCATGCACATGGAAGTCTTGAGTCTAGCCATCTTGTACTTGAGCGACGTGGCTTCGCAATAATGAATCCTTCGCTTGGGCCTTACGAACTTCTTCTTCCAGAGTAGGGGTAACTTCTAGAGTAGCAGCGCAGATGGACTCAACAATGATCAGGTTGAGTTGAGCCATCTCTTCTTATAGCTCGGGAGGCAAGGATTCCATTAATACGTTTAATATGGCTGGTTTGCGGCTGAGAGCATCGACAACAACATCAGCTTTACCCAGATGGTAATTGATATTGAGGTCATAGTATTTGACCAATTCAAGCCATCTTATTTGTGGGAGATTCAAGTCTGGTAGGGTGAATATGTACTTGAGACTCTTGTGATCATTGAAGATTTGGCACCTCTTGCCAATGAGATAATGCCTCCAAAATTTTAAGGCATGCACAACTGCTGGTAACTCCAAGTCATGAGTAGGATAGTTTTGTTCATGCGGTTGTAGCTGTCTGGGTGCATAAGCCACAACCTTCCCATCTTGCACGAGTATGCATCCTATTCCTCTTCTGGATGCATCACAATACACGTCGAAGCTTAGTTAAATATTAAGAAGCGTCAACACAAGTGCGGTGGTTAATCGAGTCTTCAATACATTGAATTTTTTCTTGCAATCTTCAGACCATTCAAATTTCGGATCCTTCTTGACTAGTTATGTCATTGGCTTTGCAATCTTGGAAAAGCCTTCAATGAATCGGCGGTAATAACGAGTAAGCCCTAAGAAACTCCAGATTTTGAATACGTTCTTGGGTGCTTGCCAATTTAGTACTTCCGTGACCTTACTTGGGTCCATGGCTACTCCTTCAGTTGATAGGATATGTCCCAAGAATCCTACTTGCTTGAGCCAAAACTCACACTTGCTGAATTTTCCATATAACTGATGATCACAGAGTCTTTGTAATAATGCTCGGAGATGTTGTTTATGGTCTTCTTCTCCCTTGGAATATATGAGAATTTCATCAATAAATACCACCACAAAATTGTCGAAGAAGTCCAAGAACACTTTGTTCATCATGTGCATGAAGAATGTGGGGCATTGGTCAGGCCAAAAGACATGACCATATACTCATACAATCCATAGCGAGTAGTGAATGCTGTCTTAGGAATGTCTTCTTCTTGATTTTGAGTTGATGGTACCCGGTCCTCAAATCAATCTTGGAAAATATTTGAGCTCCGCTCAGTTGATCAAACAGGTCATCAATCCTGGGAAGCGGGTACGTCTTCTTGATGGTGACAACATTAAGCTAGCGGTAGTCCACTCACATACGAAGAGTAGCATCCTTCTTGTCCATAAAGATGGCTGGAGAACCCCATGGTGAAGAGCTAGGGCGAATGTACCCTTCTGGAGCATCTCATCTAGTTGCTTCTTCAGCTCCACAAGCTTGGATGAAGATATTCGGTAATATTTCTTGTATATAGGTGCTATCCCAGGCACAAGATCAATAGCAAACTCGAGCTCACGATGTGGTAGCATTTCTGGCTGTTCTTTAGGAAATACTTCTAGAAACTCACTGACCACTGAAATCAATTCCATGCCAGAGGTTACAGCTGTAAAGATCATATCCCTTTTTGGCATGGTTCTGCGGCCACAAACTGTGTTGCTTGTCCTGCCGGATTTATTAATGTGACTTCCGGGGTTGCACAATTAATACATACTTGATGTCTTGTCAACTAGTACATTCCCAAAATAACATCTAGCTTTCCTGATTCAATAAACACCAAGGTGGCAGCGAAAATAACTCCATGGATGTTTATCTCTAGACCACGACATACCACATTTGTTTTGAGCATGGATCTCGGGGATTGTATCACCATGAATTTCTCAAGAAGAGAGCAAGAAAGATTGTTTTGGGGAACACAACTCCATGAAACAAAAGAATGGGAAGCCCAGAGTCAAATAAAATTTTTGCAGGTATGTTATTAATAGGAAACATACTAATGACCACTTCGAGGTTTTCTTGGGCTTCTTTGGCGGAGAGATGAAGCACTTGCCTTTGAATGAGCTTATGAGCTGGGAAGGATCCCATGTTGTTGACTTGTGGCTTGACAGTCAAAGTCGGATTGCCATTCTTGGGACACTGCATTGGATAGTGCCTGGTCTGGCCATAAGTGAAACACGCGTTGTTACACTGATACTCTTCCCTTAACGGGTTAGTCACAATGTTCCTGACTCGATTTTCAGTCTTGTTGGCATTCTGCTGCCATGTTGGCTTGAACTCAAACTGAGGTTGCTACTTGGTACGAGCCTTCTGAACAATCTACCTGTCTTTCTTAGGCTCAAACTTGCATTTGCGGTCTTCATAAGCTGGCTTGTTATCATAGACGAGCTTGTGCTCCCTTTCTGCGATGAGAGCCTTGTTCACCAAAGTCTAGAAATCTGGAAAGTCCAACATGTTGAGCGTGCATCGAAGTGTCTGGTTGAGTCAAGGAATTGATCTATCTTCCTTTCTTCGGTGGCCACATCATGAAGGGAATAATGAGCCAAGTGATTGAACTTGTTTAGATACTCACTTACTGACAGGTTCCCTTGTGTGAGAGCAAGGAATTCTCGCTACTTGACCTTCATAATCCCGGCAGGAATGTGGTACTTGCAAAACTTGTCCTTGAATATCCCACGTGACCTCGTCTTCAGCGGGCCACATGACCTCGGTATTATCCCGCCAGATAGCAGCGGGTCCTTCAAGATAGTGAGTAGAAAATGGAACCTTGTCAATTTCTTTGGTACGAGCAATATCCAATTTCTTCTCAATGGTTGTCAGCCAATCATTGGCCTCCGTAGGGTCAACAACTTGACTAAAGCTGGGAGGCTCGGTTCTCTGAAAATCTAATAGCTTGGAGTGATTACCATTCTAGTTATGATTCTGCCCAACCATAGCCTGCATACTTCTCATAAGTTCAAACAAATCTTGCTTTCTGTTTTCTTCGAACATGTGCATAATCTGTTCTGTTGTAGCTGGATGCGGTGGAGGAGGTGGTGGTGATTGATATGGTTCTAGGGAATGTCCTACCTGTCTGGCGGAGCGATGAACAGGGGCATCGTCACACCATGGCTGCTGCTACTGCATCCTGTCATCCTATATTTGTTTCCCTGTATGAAGCATCGAGATGAGCAACATCCATAAAAAGGGAAAGAAAACAACTGGCAAATCCGAGAAAAGCAATGAAAAACCAAAGCAAATAGAAGTTCCAAGAAAATTATACATAGACTCATCATACATGGAAGGAAACATCATGGAAAGTACTACTACACTCATATGGCCAAGCATCACGACAACCTCGTCTACCCCTGAAGAAAATGACCACACTGGTTATCAGATTCAGGGCTCCTCAGACCTAAGAAAAGTTCGAACTATGGGGCGTGTGCGAAGAACTCAACCTATCCAGCCAGCCAACTCGTTGCTCTCACAGCTTAGCTCGATGAACAGGAAAGGCGATGGACTCGACAGTTTACCCAGGTTCGGGCCACCTTGCAGTGTAAGACCCTACTCCTGCGCTGTGGTGGATTGGCCTCACGAGGGGCTGAGGATGAGCTAGTACAAAGGGGGAATAACCTCAGGAGGTCTGTTCCTACGTTGGTGTCCGCTTCAGAGGTCTCCCCTTTCCTATGGTGGTAACTAAGCTATATTTATAGTGGCCTCGGTCCTCTTCCTCCAAAACCAAGGAGGGAAGGGATCCCATAGTGGCCAATTTTGAAAGGTGACAAGTAGTACACCCTATCTTGACGAAAGGTGGTCTTTGCTCACAAAGCTTCTGGTCACGATGTCGTGGTGGGCTCGGTGATGACAGCCGTCCTGCCATCCTGGCGGCCTTGGTCTTGTTGCACGGGAATGCAAACCTTTCACTGATTCCTCGGGACCCTGCGCTCACGCTTGCCTCCTTATCACCAAAGAGGAAACCTGCCGCTCTGCGCCTGCTAGTGCCCGCCTAGCCTTGGTCATCATGGCTTGCGTCACCTCAACCTCATGAGGTGAAGGCTTTCATAGGAATCACCGCTCCTCGGGAGGCCGCCTGGGGAGGCCGCTCCCTCCGGAGGTCTTGGTATCGTCCGCCTCGGGAGGCTTGGCCCATCACGAGGGTCTTGTCTTATCGATGCTGAAGATGGGCCGTACCAGGCCGTCAATGGAGCCACACCATGGGCCGCAGGCAGGCAAGTCTGGGTACCCTGGTTCCCAGAATGACGACAGTAGCCCCCGGGCCGAAGGTGTGCTCTCACTTGGCTTCGAGGCGAAGCCAAAGGGCAAGGGCGAAGCGTTGCGGGCCCCAATTGCCTGCGGACCGAGTCGTCGCATGGCGCTTGACAGGACGTGGGTGTCTCCACTTCCCCATGCTGCCTCGGCAACCGTTCGGCTTGACGACTGCCTGTTGCATGCAGAAAAAACCATCATTGCTTGGAATCATGAGAGGATGGCGGTTGGCCTTCCTTAAGCTATAAATGGAAGCGGGGGCGGAGCCCCCTGCTCATCTATGTTTTCTCGCTGCTCGCTCCTCCTTCTTCCTCTTCGCCCGTTGTCTTGTCGAAGTGTTCATGGCGCCAGTAAGAAGGTTTTCAGCGCGGAGAAGGAAAAAGCACCCAAGGAGGGACCACACACGCCGCCACCCAAGAGAGGTCGTGGGTGCCCCCGCAAGCATGCCGCAACGCCGGCAGCGGCTTGCTGTGGGCATGCGCGCACCCCTTCAAGGGCCTGCACCACCTCGGGCATGCTGCGGTGGTGCCTCCTCTCGCAGTGGAAGTTGTCGTTGACCGGGCAACCCTGGCGACGGAAGGACGCGCGTGGCGACCACCCGACCATCCCGACCGCGGTCCCACTCAGCAGATGCATCCCCGTAGTTCGTCGTGTGGTCGGAGAGGCCCGCGGGCCTCTGGTTCCAGCTCCCGCGCTTCTTTGTGTGCGCACTACCTGCAAGGGGGCTTGACAGCCTCTGGCTACAGGCCAATGGCTGCTGCAGCAATGCCTCATGGGTGGAGGTCGAGGTCACGGCCGCCGGCAACGTGTTATTGAACCGCGGGTGGCAGACGTTCGCCCGTGCGCGGGGTCTGCACGGGAGGTGCACCCTCCACTTCAGGTACGATAGTGTCGCGACCCTCTATGTGAGGGTATTCGGGGAAGACGGCCGTTGTGTGGGGTGCTGCCCAGAAAGCGACAGCGACGACGATGGTGAAGATGATAGCGGTCGGAGGGGCAGCGCTGTCGCCGGTGATGAGCTCGCCTTTGGCGACAGTCGTGCCGCCTCTAGCAGTGGTGGGTCCTCCTCTGAGGAGAGCTCCAGCGACGGCGACTTCGGCGAGTGCCGTGTCGCCGAGCTCGGACTGGGGAGGCACACGAGCCGTGTCGCCGCCATGCCCTGGTGAAGCAGGAGGAGGACTCCAAATGAGCCCGAGCGCTGCTAGAGCTGGGCCTCAGGAGCTGTTGTAGTCACGCGGCTTGCTTTTGTTTGTTTCTTCCTCCTGCAAATAGAAGTAGAAGGCCCTACTAGGGCATGTAATGAATTAAGGCGCTTGCGTCGCTATGTTATTTGTTTTATATTTCATTGCGTTACCCGCGTTGCTTGTTGGCTGTGGCCGGGCGACTTAGCTTGGTGTTCTTGCAATGCGCTCCCCTGCCGCGAGAGTGCGCCTTGCTGCGAGGAGACTCAGAAGTCGCTGGGCCTCAGGGGGCAGCCTGCAGCCATAGGATTAGAAAACTTGGAGGCGACGTGCCCGTGAGATTGTTTGAGAGTGCCGTGCGAGGACGAATACACCAAAAGGCCAGGGAACTGAGGCTTTGGCGAGGTGTGTTCGCGGGAGGGCCCGAGCGCACACACCTGCCCAACCCTCGTGCACGGGACGCGCGAGGAGAAGCGATGGGCAACTGTCACTCCCCCTGAGGCAGGACCTGAGAGAGCGAATGATGCAAGGAGAAGAAAATTCCCAACCCTCAAAAAGAGACGCGAAAAACTCTAAATTTCATTCAAGAAGTTGCAAACCAGCTACAAAAAGCAAGCAAAAGAACAGTTGCGTCCGGCACCTACACTAGTCTTCTTGTCTTCCCACCAGCACAGAGCATGGGGCCTCCACTAGGACGTGGGTGGGAGCCCTCGTGAGGCCCAAGGGCGGCGCTCAGGAGACTCCAGGGTGTGTACATCCCCAACTCATTATTACGTGAGTGTCACGAGGGGAGATCCTCATAGGCGCATGTCCTTGGGCATGGGTAGAATTTCCAGAGGTGCTGGATGTTCCAGGCATTCTGGATGGGGACCCCGTCCTGCGTCTCTAGGCACGCGGCGCCAGGCTTGGAGACACGGGCGATCCTGAATGGGCCCTCCCACATGGGCGAGAGGTTGTGAAGCCCCTCCTCGGAGAGCACCCGCCTCAGGATGAGGTCACCCACCTTGAGGGTCCGGGTGTAGACGCTACGACAGTGATACTGCCACAGTGCCTGCTGACCACACTACATGGAGCGAGGCTTGGTGGTGGCATTCCTCCCCCAACACGAGGTCCATCCCCCGCGAGGCGTCCTGGCAAGCCTCGTCGAATGGTAGGACCCGCGGGGAGCGATGTTTGACTTCATGAGGGAGGACTGCCTTGGCTCCGTAGACTAGGAAGAACGAAGTCTCACCCGTGGGTTTGGTCGCAGTGGTGCGGATGGACAAAAGCATGGACTGGAGCTAATCAAGCCAGCCCCTGCCGCATGCCTCAAGCTTTTTCTTGAAGCTTGTAGCGACACTGTTTGAGGTCTCGTCGCTACAAGACCATTGCTTGCTTGCGATAGATTGACTGGAGTGTGACGAGTAGAACTATCAGGAGTTATGAGTGCGAATCATCTTCATCAACAGTACAAGGCAAGTTCACACTTTGATCATATCCCTTTCATACCCAGTTTTTATGCATTAGTTTCAACCCTCAAACATTGCATGAGTAGGATTGATAACATGTGGGTATTGGGAAGTAGTTGATGTGGTAGGAACCTATTGCCCTGTATTCAAACCTTGGGAGTTACTATTACGATATGCTTATAATGCCATGCTATGCTTGGGTGTATTCCATGACAGATGTGAGATTGTTACTTAATGGTTCAACTTAAGGTGGATACTTAAACACACATCTGGGTGGATTGAGGCACCTGGGTATTCCAGCGATTGCCTGTTTTTCTTT
This sequence comes from Triticum dicoccoides, assembly GCF_002162155.2. Classification (NCBI taxonomy): domain Eukaryota; kingdom Viridiplantae; phylum Streptophyta; class Magnoliopsida; order Poales; family Poaceae; genus Triticum; species Triticum dicoccoides. Next base: position 267,457,872 of record NC_041387.1, read on the forward strand.
ATGGACCGCCACCCAGGCTCAAAGGGATCATGAGATTTTTCATGCTAGAAACTTCCGTGTGCTGCCACAAGCTACTATGGGCTCTAACATAGTTGATTAAGTCCTGTGAACTCTTACAGTGGTAGACTAGCAGATGTACAGGATGTAGGTTGGTACTGTCTACCCGATCGTAAGGTGGTAGCGCTTTTGAAAGACTATGTCTCGGTCATACGTTTCTCAAACATCATGTTGTGTGAGAATCCCAACGGAGGAGATCGAGTCTTGTGGGGAAAAGTGCACAAACCTCTGCAGAGTGTATAAACTAATCATGCTTAGCCATGTCCCCGGTTAAGGATGTTTTGAGTATCTAGTACTTGGATTAGCATGGGAATCTCATCATGTTACTTTAACTAATATTGTTTGGTTTTAATGATGATGCTTAATTGGGATTGAGAGGATGTCTAGCTTCTCAATGTTTAACAACCACCATGATAGTTAAATAAAATTTATTCCATTGCAGTAGGGAAAATTTGGCTTTATGCAAAACTGTAACCATAGAGCTTTCCACCAGCCATATATGCATGTAGTATAGCTTTATTCTTTCATTTTCTCTCTATGTGTTACATTGCCAGCATATTCCATGTGCTAACCCGTTTTCGGGCTGCAACATTCATGTTGCAGACTTTTCAGACGATGAGTAAGGTGCCTTTAGGTCGTGGTTCTCTACTCAGTGATGCCGTTGGAGTTGATGGACTCACCTATTTTCCAAGCCTTCCGATGTTATTGTTATTAGATGGCCTTAAGCCATATTTTTTGTAATAAGTTCTCTTCTGATACATTCGATGTAATAAGTGTGTGATTGCTACTCTGTTATAAATCCTTCAAGTATTGTGCGTGTCAGCATTACTGATCCAGGGATGACACTAAAGCACAGAGATCAGACTGTTTGAGGTCTGGTCACTACAAAGCTCCTCGGCTTGAGGTCCCTCGGGACCTCCGCGTTAGCGCGCTCGGCTTGGCCATTTCTCCGCGGGTGCGCCACCGAACCATAGCATATCTACGTCCTAAGGTTAGCAGAATATGTTTTAAAAAGGTTGCTCATGAACTGGGAGCCATTGTCGGTGATGACGCGTGAAATGATCGATATAGTTGACTAGGGGGGGGGGGTGAATAGGCAACTAACAATTTTTAGCCTTTCTTTACCAAATTAAACTTTGCATCAAAGTAGGTTGTCTAGATATGCAACTAGGTGAGCAACCTATATGATGCAATAACAACAAGCACACAAGCAAGCAAGGGATACAACACAATATAAGCTTGCAGAAGTAAAGGTGGGAGATAAGCAAGAGTGGAGTCGGTGGATACAAGGATGTGTTACCGAAGTTCCTTCCCTTTGAGAGGATGTACGTCTCCGTTGGAGCGGTGTGGAGGCACAATGCTCCCCAAGAAGGCACTAGGGCCATCGTATTCTCCTCACGCCCTCACACAATGCGAGATGTCGTGATTCCAATATTGGTGCCCTTGGAGGTGGCGACCGAACCTTTACAAACAAGGTTGGGGCAATCTCCACAACTTAATGGGAGGCTCCCAATGACACCACGAAGCTTCACCGCAATGGAATATGGCTCCGCGGTGATCTGAATCGTCTAGGGTGCTCAAACACCCAAGAGTAACAAGATCCACAAGGGATTAGTGGGGGGAATCAAATTTCTCTTGGTGGAAGTGTAGATCGAGGCCTTCTCAACCAATCCCTAGAAAATCAACAAGTTTGATTGGCTAGGGAGAGAGATCGGGCGAAAATGGAGCTATGAGCAACAATGTAGCTCGGGGAAGGAAGAGGCAGTCAACTTGGGGAAGAAGACCCCCCCTTATATAGTGAGAGGAAAGATCCAACTTTTACCCACTAACTCATCCCACAACATGCGGTACTACCTCACCAACTTGCGGTACTACCGCAAGGCTTTGCGGTACTACGCTCGATGGTGCGGTACTACCGCTCCCGCGGCAGTGACGAGACGAGGCCCTGTTGAGTTAAAGCAATGAGTGGTAGAACCTCCGGAGCGGTACTACCGCGCGCCCATGTGGTACTACCGCAAGGCAGGGTTTGACTAGGCTGGGAAGGCATAGACTAATAAAATTACATTCGTGGCTACTTCCGCTGAGTTTTGATCTGTGCAAAAATTCGGCACGGTACTGATGTCTACTACGCAACCTTCTTCTTGTAGACGTTGTTGGGCCTCCAAGTGCAGAGGTTTGTAGGAGAGTAGCAAATTTCCCTCAAGTGGATGATCTAAGGTTTATCAATCCGTGGGAGGCATAGGATGAAGATGGTCTCTCTCAAACAACCCTACAACCAAATAACAAAGAGTCTCTTGTGTCCCCAACACACCCAATACAATGGTAAATTGTATAGGAGCACTATTTCGGCGAAGAGATGGTGATACAAGTGCAATATGGATGGTAGATATACTTTTTTGTAATCTGAAAATATAAAAACAGCAAGGTAGAAAATAACAAAAGTGAGCGTAAACGATATTGCAATGCTTCCAAAGAAGGCCTAGGGTTCATACTTTCACTAGTGCAAGTTCTCCCAACAAGGATAATGTGGCACCCCGATCCACATGGAGCAGGGGGCCTTCACACGTCAGCCCAGGAAAACACCCGACGCACGACAGGTCCATGATACAACATCCACGTACAAGGGTATTCATCAAATATATGTGTATATGATTACATCAGGGATGAATATAATCTTCTGGCATAGCCCTAAGGCTATTTACATGACATCGGAAGTCTATATAAATGGCGGCGGAAGTCTTGGCAGCATATCACTCTGGCTGGGCTCCACAACTCATAGGACTGGCAAGATTACGACCTAGCACGACGGAACAATGAACAATTCGGGCACGACCTACAAAACTGGCATGACACACCAGGTCAGTACATTGAATGTACTTGCAAGACAACCAAATACATAGCGTCCAAACAAACAGATGACAAAGCAAGAACCAAGCGTATGCAAAAACCTATCTCATATCAGAAACTAAGCATGGCATGATATCAACCAAAGACATAAATCAAACTAACATCATGGCATCGACTAGCATGACAACAACATGGTAATCAAATTTACTTCTAACATGGCAACGGCAAAGCCTGGCATAGCATAGCATCTTGATCATGACATAATCTAAGCATGGCACAAGTTCAATCAAAACATGGCATAAACTCAATCCAAACATAGCATGGCATCCTAAAACTATGCTGAAAATAAGCTAACAGTCATATCCAATGCAGACATAACATGCTACCTTCATGCAATCATCTCCTGTTCTACCATGGTGCTTTAAATGCAAATAGAAACTTACTACTCATGCAATGCAACCAAACTTGTGCACCGAGTCCCTCGGACTCTCTTACCAACGGTGATCGCTACTGAATCACAAACGTACCAATGTCATGATCTTTCCGGCGATCACAACCACGACCAATATTTGTTATAAAACCGTGATCCTTCCGGCGATCACAACCACGACCAAGACTTGTTATTAAACAGTGATCCTTTCGGCGATCACAACCACGACCAACACTTGGTCTCCAACACTCACGGAGACCTCATCTCATGATCATATCAAAACCTCGCTGTGACTTGACTATCTCATAGTCCAAGTCACCACATTCTTGTTACCACATTAATCAGCTTAATAATTTCAAGTTTATCCTCCATTCGACCAACACCCAATAGTGTGACCTACTACGAACTTTGTTGCTATCGATAGACTTTATACACACTCTATAGAGGTAGCCACTATACCCACACCACGGAGCCCATGGCCTTGTCATGCCATTCGGGTGGACCAACAGCATTCTGACGAAACCGACCTACTGTCATGACACTCTCCCGGCCACTCCGACTCACTCCCCACTGGGCTATTCCTGGGTGGCCCTGTGTCTACCAAAGACACAACGACCACCGTCGTGGCCAAAACATAAACGATCCCACACAGGGACCTAGTACCATAAACTCAACAACGGGCACACAAGGCTTATCTCTGCCTACCTGATCATGGTAGCGCGCACCCATAACCTTCCCTAGTTGGAGGCACCGACCAGAGGCACGACAATAGATTGCATTAAGGTCGTCCCATACCGGCAAATGTGGCTGCACAGAAAAAGTTTGATTTGGTGGCACTATGACTCAATCCCATCGATGACGGAGGAGGTAAGTTATTATTAAGTCATTTTATTACCTTCTCCATCATCATGAACATGAATGCAACAATGAGCATACACCATACAAATGCTTTAATAAAATACCGAACTTCTCAAGTGAACAACTATAGCATAAAGACCATGACAGTACCAAGTACTTGCATACCAACGGTGCATTACAATCATCATAGAATTTATAACAATGACATGAAAATAAATTTGAGTAGTGACTTGGAATTATCGATATCAACATCCTAATTAGCATGGCAAAAGATAGCATGAAAACACAAGCATGCATGGTAAGCATAACGGAATAACTGCAAACGAAGACAATAAGAAACAACTGCGACTACACACACGCAAGGTGCAAGCAAATTCAACAGGCAAGTTCGGGGCTCATGATAAGAGGTTGGCTTGCCTGGGGGTCCACAAATACTCCGGGAAGAAATGAGAAACGACCACGGAAAAATTTGCCGGAAATAGTTCTCTCTCGGAGGGGGCTGTTAACGAACAAGGGGAAAATGGTCTTTTTCACTGTGTGTAAATATTATGAAAATGGTACCAATGGAAAGCTCTCGACGAACAGAGAACGTGAGCGTTGGAATCACCTCAATTGGAGTTACGAGTGCAAAGATGTGGTTGTTCACTTTTTAGGCAGAAAAGCAACTAAAGCAGTGAACGTTCAAAAAATAAGCACTTCGGCTGGGTGGGCTGGGCTGAAGGCGTATTTGCAGAAATACGCTTTAGATCGGGGAAAGCGGCTTCTCGGCGGGCGCCATCACTTAGCTGACGTGGCATTGGACCAATCAAAGTGGCAGAGGCGGGGCCGGGTGCGAGGGTAGCTGCTAGGTGGGGCCGCGGGGAAAGGCGCGGGGCCTGCCTGGCCCACCTGGCCAGGTCAACGCTCTAGCCTGGCCGTCTCCTTCGTCTCCATCGTGATGCCGAGGCAGAGGAGCGCCGTGGCTGTCGTCGGAGCCAGCGACTGGCGTCACGGGAGGGCCGGGCGATGCGCGCGGGAGCTCCGCCAGTCCATGCCGCGCCTGTAGGTAGCAGCAGGGTGGCTCGGGGCGACCTGCAGCGCCGGTGCTGCGGCTCAGGAGACCCGGCTGGAGCTCGACATGGGAGAGGTGGCGCCAGCAGAGCTTCCCGACAGAACGGACAACGGCAGCAGCTTCGTGAGCTCCTGGGGATGCCGTGCACAAGGAAGAACGGTAGGGGGAGGGCTTCAAGCATGGACTGGTCAAGGGGGATTTGCGCGGCGGCCTTCGGCCATTGGAGGGGATGGGAAGCTCTGAGGCGAGGGGGTGACCTGCGGTTGGTTGGGGACTGCGAGGGAGCTTGGGGCTTGCTTATATATCCGCGGGAAGGGCTCGATGAGGAGGGGAGGAGGTGGCAAGCAGCGGGCAACGTGTCCGCGCGTCGGCGACGACGCAACATCGGCAGGCGCGGCCAAGGCTTAGGGGAAGCAGCGGGGAGGCAACAAGGAGGATGCAGCTGAGCAGCAGAGGCTCATGAAGCAATGCAACTCCAAGGAGGCTCAGGGAGGAAGAAGACAGAGGAGGAAGGCGACGGTGCACACGGGCACTCACTGTTCGACCTTTGGCACGGCTCGTCAAAGAAGAAAACGGAGGGGGCCAGAGGTCCAGGGGGAAGAGGATGCCGCCATGGTGCTATAGGACATTAATGGCGAGGCCAGAGCCGGTCGGAGCAGCGCTGCCGATGAGAACAGTGGCTAGACCACCGTTTTGGCTTGCTGCCCTCGTGGTCACCACGGACAGGGCGTGCTCTGGAGATTTTTACTGATGCCAGCTCATGTCTAACACGTAGTCCTTCCAAGGTAGAGTGTTACTACGGTAAATACTTGGGAAGAGACAAATGGAGCTGACTAAACCAAGCTCCACAAGTTTATTGGTGCAAACTTGGCCACACTCTAGAGAGTAAACCAGAGAGGGTGAAAGGTAAAATTGATGTCTGGTAGGCTTAAGGTAACAAGGACTATGGTCCTGGGGGTTTTGAGGTCATTAGGACACATATTTAATATAGTTACAGTGCAACAAATAATTCTGGTCCAGAAACTAGATGACAAACAAGCACTCACTAGGAGTGTTGGATTGAGCTATAACTTGGCGAATCCTCATGATTTGGTCATAAGTAGATTCTGTAAAAAGATCACACCATATGGAGTTGCCAAATTGGTATTGCTTCACAAGCATTACTTTTGACCAGAAACTTAGGAAAATTCTAGGAAATTATTGGCTTAATGAAATTCTCCAAACTCTTGGGTAGGTGGTTTATATGGATAGGAGAAGGCTTGAAATTATTTTCAACCATAATGGAGTAAGATAAAATATATTTGCTTCACAAACAAAAAAATTGGACAGAAAACAAGAATTTCTCCTGTGCTCACATAACTCAATTAAATGAGCTGAATTTTGGTGAAGGCTAATGATTTGGGATACTTGATAGGATGGCAAAGTTTCATCCCATTTGGAAACTCTATGAAGGTACTTCCTTCACAAAGTGACAATCTGGTCAGAAACTTTGAAAAATTGCACAGGTAGCTAGGATGATTGGATTGATCTCATCTTTGGTATCCATGGGTGATTTATCAATATTATTCACCCTACCAAATTTCAGCTCAAATGGAATTAGGAATAAAGCACTTCCTTTGCAAAATTTCACAGAAGGCAGAAACTTGCATTGGATCATCTGCCCAATTTTTGATCTGTGGAACATGAGATGATGATGGAACTAGTGATTATATAGCTAGGAAAATCTCCACAATTTATGTGGGAATTGTCTCTGCTATAAAAATAGTAGTTCCTTTAGAAAATGGCAGAAATGCAATATTGACATTAAATAAGAAAAGGCAATTTTCCTTATTTAATTATGGACAATATAATTGCCATAGCTTGGATTAGGCATAATTGTCAACTCCACCAATTCACATGAATTTAGGAGATGGCTAGATATGCCTTTGGATTTTATTCCTCACAAAGGCAAGAAAAGGAATAAATCACTATTCAAAAATATTGCATGGCACTTGGCAATATTTTTGCATATCCAAGGTTGAAAAGGATAGGAGGGTCTCTGGGAATGGTGGGATGATCAACTGATCAAAGAAAATGAGGGCTCCTTTGTAATCACAAAGGCCACATTCAAATTCCAAATTTTTTGGAATTAGGGTTTGAGAGGGTTTAAGATGATGCGGCTGAGGTCTTGCCCACTGAAAAATACATGCGCAAGGTTTTGAAAGGTTGGAAATGACAAGAAATCTCAGAGTCATCAGCAAAACCAGGGAGAAAGATTTTGAAAATGAGTGCCAAGAAGGAATAACAGCACAAAAATTGATAACCCAATTTTGGGGCTGTGACAAACCTTCCCCCCTTAAAAAGATTCTCGTCCTCGAGATTCCTAGGGTTACAGCACAAAGAAAAGATAACCACTCTGGGAAAAATCTCTGGGTTAAATTTAACCCTTTGGTCAAACTCGAATGAGTTGGGGCACCGATAATTGGTACACCCAGGAAGAGATATGGGAAAACACGGTTATATCCACGGCTAGGGGCACTCGAGATCAAACTCTCGAAAAATTGGTAGATGCACCCAGTGAACAGTGGACTCACCTGCTGACACGTGGGTCCAGGGCCCACTGGCAGCCTCCTTCTTCTACCTCCGGCTAACTGCTTCTTGTGTGCTGCTGCTTAGCGTGCGGCTTGGCGCAGCACGCATCTAGCTCCTAGGGTGATGAGGACCCTAGTGCCATAGTGCGCAGCGTGCACGACGCCAGTGCAGCGAGCACTCACGTCACGGGCCAGCACCCTGTCGGCACTGCTCGCGGATTCGCCTCCTGGACGCTGGTGATTGGGCGACGAGCGAGTTTCCAGGACTCCGCTCACCGTACACCGGGGTTGGGCTATAAAAACAGCAGCACGGTTCGCTTCCAACACACAAAAACAACGCCGCTCTACTACCTCTTTGGTTTGGGCAAGATCGAGCCGAGCTCCTTTGGCGAAGAGGTGTTCTTGGTGGCACTACGGTTGTTCCTCGTGGCACTGCTAGGCACGCTGATCGGCTCGTCGATCCTCCTGGTGATACTCATCAGGAACGAGCGGGCTCGAGACAACGCGCGACTGGTGGCTTGAGGTGCGGAAGAAGATGGTGCATGGGGTGGTCCTCCGCCACGCTTGGTTCTCCGTCGCTTTGCCCTGGCGGAGTAATCGCGTGTTGTGGTGGAGCGGTGGTGGCGACTGTCGGTGTCAAAACCGGGGATCTCGGGTAGGGGGTCACGATCTGTGCGTCTTAGGCTGATGGTGACAGGAAGCAAGGGACACAATGTTTACCCAGGTTCGGGCCCTCTCGATGGAGGTAAAACCCTACTTCCTCCATGATTAATATTGACGATATGAGTAGTACAGGAGTAGATCTACCACGAGATCGTAGAGGCTAAACCCTAGAAGCTAGCCTATGATGATTATGATTGTAATAGCGATCGGCCTTCTAAGGACCAACCTCTCCGGTTTATATAGACACCGGAGAGGGCTAGGGTTTACACAAAGTCGGTTACAAGGAAGGAAACACAATATCCGGATCGCCAAGCTTGTCTTCCACGCAAAGGAGAGTCCCATCCGGACACGGGACGGAGTCTTGAGTCTTGTATCTTCACGCTCCAATAGTCCGGACAAAGTATATAGTCCGGCTGTCCGGATACCCCCTAATCCAGGACTCCCTCAGTAGCCCCTGAACCAGGCTTCAATGACGATGAGTCTGGCGCGCAGTTTTGTCTTCGGCATTGCAAGGCGGGTTCCCTCTCCGAATACTCCAAGGTAATCATCGAACACTTAAACCGTGTCCGGATCCGCAAACTGATCTTCGCATACCGCCGTAGAGAGAATGATATTTCACAAATGCAATCTGCTGACAACTTTTTTAGACAACATGACATGTCATTATGGTCGGGTCATTATTCGAACCGTTTTCCCACAACCAGCCACAGCGCATATTGCAAGGCGGTTTCCTTGACACGTCTTGTCAAAGCAGAGATCGTGTCCCCTTATTACGGGATTCTCATCAATACGGGTATGGGTAATCCCACCACGCCATCAATTGTGGTGCTTGGGAAGTAAGCGATTCTCAACGGGCTAGTGGGGAGGCGCACCACTTTCGTCGCCTCTATAAAGGGATAAGAGTTCCCCATTTTTACCCATGCCTTCTTCCTCCCTTTCCCACTCTTGCCCCCTCGAGCTCCAGCACCCTAGCCCAAGTCCTCTCCGTACAGCTGAACATGTCCGGAGCAGGAGGCAAGTGGGTGGTCTCCAGCGTGAAAGAGAAGCACATCGCGAATCTTCGGTCGGCCGGATACTTGGCCGCAGACATCGCGCACCGGCTACCGGACAAAGGGTAGGCCATTCCGACCTTGGAACCTTACGAGAGGGTCGTGTTTGTCGCCCACTTCGTCCGTGGACTGGGATTTCCACTTCATCCCTTCGTCCGCGGGCTCATGTTCTACTATGGGCTAGATTTCCATGATCTATCCCCAAATTTCGTCCTCAACATCTTGGCGTTTATTGTTGTGTGCGAGGCCTTCCTCCGCATCAAGCTTCACTTTGGCTTGTGGCTACAAATCTTCCGTGTGAAGTTGAAGATCGTGAGCGGCCAGCAAGCGGAGTGCGGAGGGTCCATGGTGGGCAAGATGCCTAACGACACTTGGCTTGATGGCTCCTTTGCGAAGACCGTGAAAGGGTGGCACTCGGGGTGGTTCTACATCACTGAGCTGCACGGTGCCAACTGGGCGGCGGCCCCCAAGTTCCGATACGGGACCCCCATGCGGCTCACCTCCTAGGAAAAGAAGGGTCTGGCCTGGGGAGAACCTACAGAGCTGAGTGGACTCCAAAACTGCATCAAGAGCATGAAGGACAAGAACATCAAGCTTGTCAACATGATCCAGGTCATGCTCGTTCTCCGGATTCTTCCGTGCCAAAGGCGGGCTTTTAATTTGTGGGAGTTCGTCCCGGCCGAACACCAGATGCTTTGGAGGGTCTATGGCATGACGCATAAAGAAGCGTGGAAGGCGCTGTTCAAGGCCTCCGAAGTACCTCCTCCCACATCCGAGAACCGTGGAATTCACACTGCGCGGCCTCCTAGTGCGGTGAGTTTTCCGACTACCACCGGGTTCAGCTCTTCCCAGTATATTCGTGGGGGAGTCTTAAGTAATTTTGCATATTTAAGCAGGATTATGTGGAGATAGCAGAGCGAATTGACTGTCCGGCTCCGTTGCCAGAAGGCCCAGCTGACGCTCTCCTAACGAAGATGCTAGTCCCGGTGCCCTATAAGGCAGCAGAGAAGAAGGCCGAAAAGAAGGCCCCGGGGACCTGGAAGGGTCTCCGGCATAAGGTTGTACCAGAGGCCTCGTCCGAAGACGACGAGGCACACTCCTCCCCCGAAGGGGAGGAAGAAGAAGAAGAAGGGGCCGCCCCATCCGGAAAGGATGAGGGGCCTGAGAAGGCGGACCAGGGGGGCGGGAGAGGCCCCCGGCGCAAGGCCGTCATTTCCTTGTCGTCCGACAACGACGAGGCAGATTCCTCCTGCGGAGGCGGGGGGAAGCAAGAAGAAACTCTACATCCCCGCACTAGGGAGGAGAAAAAGAGGAAAGCTGCCCCGGAGGAGGAGGCTAGAATGTCCAAGAAGGGAAAAATGTCCCTTCCGGACTACTCCGCCACGGCCGCCCATAGCGAGGAGGGGTGGCTGCCCAGGGGGAAGCCCCTAGCGTGATTGTAAGTATCCGCACTCTATCGTGATCTTACTTCATAGTCTTTTTTATAACGCCGAACATATATGCAGTCCGGCTAGGGCTCATCCCAAGGTATCGTCATCGGACGGGTCCCTGAGCGATTCAGCGATGAACGCTCCCGAAGGCCACTACTCCTCAGCCCGCGGACGACACGGAGGTGTTGTCCCGAAGGCTCCCAGAGCGGGGGGAGGTGACTCTGGAGATGCCCCAAGGCGAAACTCCAGATGTCGGACACGCGGGGTTCAATATCCCCGCGGATCGTGTCGATGAGAGCCGCGGTATGCTGGGCTCTCAGCCGAACACTGTTCCGGAACCTCCAACAGTTCCGGACTCAGGCGGGCAGCCCCTCGTTAGGGAGGGCGAGCCGTCCATGCCGAGGACTTCCGTTACGCCCGAGGCATCGGATGATCTGCTGGAAGGGATTCGCGGCTCTTCCATGGATGAATAGCACCGTACTCTTATGAGTGTGGTGATTCAGAAGGTTTTGTCCGCCAAGAGCGGACTAACCAAAGCTTACACCAGCCTCCTAACAGGCTTTGAGGTAAGTAATCAAAATGTGTGAAATTACCACCTGATAGGTAGTAGCCCTTGATACTCTGTTTGGTGTTCGGAAAGAAAAGTCAAACGGAGGGTCAATTATAATCCGCAGGAGTCTAATGACAAGTGTGCATGTGAATGAGCAGGCTGTGCTGCTTGCCGCTGCTGTTCGCACAGCCAAGGTCGCCGGACTAAAGCGGGACCTGGAACAGGCGCAGGGAGAGCTAGACCTCACGAGGGGCAGCTCGAAGAGAACAAAGGTGAGTGATTCCCCGCTCTCATACAATGAAGGATAGATAAAATTGGTTAGTCTAACGACGAAGCATCGTGACTGTGTAACAGGGGCCACCATCGAAGTGGCGTCTCTGAAGAAAGCTCTGTCCGAGGCCGAAAACAAGGCGGCCTTGGAATGCAAGGAGCGCGAAAAGCAAGATGCTAGAGTGGGCGAGGTACAGCAAGAGCTCTAGGAGCTCGGCAAGAAGTTCGAGTCTGTGGAGCATGATCTCAAGATGAAAGAGGTCAAGCTTGTGAAGGCTCTTGCTAGTATGAAAGACACTAAGGCCGAAGCCGACAAGGCATAGTAGGAAATCCAGGTGGCCAAAAATATCATGGCGGGTAAGACATTCTCTATGCAAAGCAAACATGTGGAGGAGGCGTTTCTTTTACTTACCCGAATTCGGAGCTCTCTAGGGGCATTCGCAGATCTGCCATGCAGTGTCTCAGACGCCATGGAGTTCTACTATGCCGAGGAGGGGAGCTCCACGGAGAAGCTGTTCTGGTCCCAGTATGCTGGGGCCGAACACCCAGTGCCTCTGAGTGACCAACTAAAGCAGTTGGTCCAACTCCACAGGGCGGCCGAAGTGGCTATGAGAGATTTCATAGTCCGTATGTGGCCTGGTGAGCCCCTGCCCACTAGCTACTTCAGCCTGATCAAGCGGATGGTGAATGCCTCTCCGCGGCTTGAAGTTATCAAGCGATCCGTTTGCATTGAGGGTGCCCGCCGGGCCTTTGCCCACGCGAAGGTGCATTGGGGCAAGCTGGATGCGGAGAAGCTGGTGAAGGACGGGCCGCCGGAGGGCAAGGTGCATCGCTATCCCAAGAAGTACTACGATGGCGTTATGAAGGGCGCTCATCTCGTGGCTGATGAATGTACCAAGGACAAGACTTTGACTAAATGTACCTCTGCCACTGTTGTAATTTAAAGACGAAGTTACTTGTGCTATGTAGCACTGTTTGATTTAAAATATTACCTTCCGTGCGGCTGTTTATAAAATTCTAAAAGTAGGCCAGTCGTCGGTTTCCGCCCCCACGTAACTAGTACCGGGGTGTTCCTGGAAAAACCCGGATACTCTTTACCCAATTTTTTGGTCCCTTAAGGAGGTATCCGGCGCAGCGAACAAGGCAATCGGACTATGCGGCTTTATAACTTTCACTTAGCCATAGAAGTCTACAATTTTAAATTTCGGTGAAGCCCCTAGAATTCAGAAGGCCGAATTGGGGAGCTATATATGCCTAGATCGGACGAAGGCGATTACTCGCCTAAAGCGGAAAAATCTTTAAGGATTTTAAGACCTCTCAAACAGCGACCAGCTCTTGCCGCATCATGCCGGTCAGTTTTTGGCTTTCTCTACTGAGGTGCTCGTCTGAAAGAACCGGGACACAATCGTAGTAGTTCTCCCTGCCCTACCTTAGCCGATATAACGGAACGTAAGGTACCAAAACAAAGGAGCCAGGCAAACCCAACTATTGACCCAAGACGTGATTTGGAGCTGATGCATATAGTGCTATAAGTTCAGTGTGCCGCACTGTTGAAAGTGTTCAGACTTGTTGTGCCCTATTATGAGGTGCCATAAGAAGCCCCCAGCAAAATTGATCGTACCAAGGTGTACGGATGCAATATTAAATAAACATTTGTAAGAAAAAAATGCTCAAATGATAATAATAAGCTGACGCTATGTATGATCTCCCATTGATGAATAATACGTTTAAGCGTATGTTTACAATGGGTGCGTTTAAGCGGAAGTAAATAGGACTATTTAACATGTCCTATCCAAGGGCAGGCTGCATGTAGGTATATAAAACAGGTATAACAATCGTGAACAGATTCCACCTGGGTATTTCCTTTTGTGCGCAAAGCCTGTTGCCTCCTTGGTTTTCTCTCCTGTGCAAGTCCGACAATCCGGGTCTTCTGAAGAGTCTGCCCTAAAGCAATGTCCTGAAAGATAAAAAGGGATGGTTATGAAGGTATGTTGCGGTGATACCGCACTGTTGACCGAGTCATTGCTGCGCCTCCGCCTATACCCATGGTATTTTGAGTGCGTAATTGTGTACGCGTGGCACGAATGCTGCTTTGATGGGGCTTGAGCGGAGGCCGTACTGCTAGTTGCGCTCTTCGCGTGCCTGATGATCCCCTTGCGGGGTGCTCTGGACTCGCTTGACGGTGCTCGAAGTTGCTGTCGCCGGATTGGTGGTCTGTCGGAGGAGGCCGCATTGTACTTCCGCCGCGAGGGCTGCAGTATGCTCTTCTATTCGGAGAGAGCGTTCCATGTTTCCGTTGACTATTATGACCCTGCGCGGTCCTGGCATCTTGAGCTTGAGGTATGCATAGTGTGGTACCGCATTGAATCTAGCAAATGCGGTTCGTTCGAGCAGGGCGTGGTAACCACTACGAAAAGGGACGATATCGAAGATTAACTCTTCGCTTCGGAAGTTATCCGGAGATCCGAAGACCACTTCCAATGTTATAGAGCCCGTACAACGGGCCTCTACTCCAGGAATTACACCTTTAAAGGTGGTTTTGGTGGGCTTGATCCTTGAAGGGTCGATGCCCATTTTGCGCACTGTGTCCTGATAAAGCAGGTTCAGGCTGCTGCTGCCGTCCATAAGGACTCGCGTGAGGTGGAATCCGTCGATGATTGGGTCTAGGACCAATGCGGCTGAACCGCCGTGACGGATGCTAGTAGGGTGGTCCCTACGATCAAAGGTGATCGGACAAGCTGACCATGGGTTGAATTTGGGGGCGACTGGCTCCATCGCGTAGACGTCCCGTAGTGCTCGCTTCCATTCCCGCTTGGGAATGTGAGTGGCGTAGATCATGTTTACCGTTTTCACCTGGGGGAAAATTTCTTCTTTCCCCCCGTGTTCGGACGCCGGGGCTCTTCATCATTGTCGCTGTGTAGCCCCTTGTCCTTCTTTTCGGCGTTTATTTTGCCGGCCTGTTTGAACACCCAGCAGTCTCTATTGGTGTGGTTGGCTGGCTTGTATGCGGTCCAGACTGGACGGTCCCTGATTGTTTCTTTTGAACGGCTTCTTCCACTGACCGGATTTGGATTCGCTGAATCCGGCGTTGACTGCCGTGTCTTCGGTGTTGTCGCTGTTGTTCCGTCGCTTGTGTCTATTGCATCGTGGCTTGCCGTTATTGTCACGAATGTCCGAGGTGCCAGAATGTGGTGTGGTGCTGCTGCGAGCCAACTAGCTATCTTCGCCCGCACAAAAGCAGGTCATTAGTGTCGTGAGGGCTGCCATGGACTTGGGTTTTTCCTGGCCAAGGTGTCGGGCAAGCCACTCGTCACGGATATTATGCTTAAAAGCCGCCAGGGCTTCAGCGTCCGGACAATCGACTATTTGGTTCTTTTTAGTTAGGAACCGTGTCCAGAATTTCCTGGCTGACTCTCCGGGCTGTTGAGCAATGTGGCTCAAATCATCGGGGTCCGGTGGTCGCACATATGTGCCTTGGAAGTTGTCGAGGAACGCGTCTTCCAGGTTTTCCCAACTGCCAATGGAATTTGCGGGCAGGCTGTTTAGCAAGTGTCGGGAGGGTCCTTTGAGCTTAAGGGGAAGATACTTGATGGCGTGTAGGTCGTCTCCGCGGGCCATGTGAACATGGAGAATAAAATCTTCAATCCATACTGCGGGGTCTGTTGTGCCATCGTATGATTCGATGTTTACGGGTTTGAACCCTTCTAGGAATTCGTGATCCATCATTTCATCGGTGAAGCAGAGGGGGTGTGCGGCGCCTCTGTGCCGGGCTATGTGGCTACGCAGTTTGAATTGGTCTAGGTGGCTGTGTTCGGCCCGGCCGGACTTGTTGATGGTGTATCCGTCGCGACGGTCATCGTCGCGTGCCGGGGCGCGCCCCCGCGATCCGTAGATCGATCTTGGCTGTCCTGCTTTGTTTCCCAGTATATCTTGCAGGTCTTGCCTGTTGCCGTAGTGTATTGGCGTGGGGGTGCGGGCTGGTATTCGGGCTGATATGCCGTTTTATCCTGGCCGCGGGGTGGCCGGTCAGCCGTGTGGCGCTCGAGTCCGTATTCCTCGGCTGCCAGGACCTCAGTCCATCTATCAGTGAGCAGGTCTTGATCAGCTTGGAGTTGTTGCTGCTTCTCTTTCAGGCTCCTCGCAGTGGCCATAAGCCTATGCTTGAAGCGCTCCTGCTCCACGGGATCCTCAGGCACGCCGAACTCATCGTTGCCGAGGCTAATCTCGTCTTCGGAGGGGGGCATGTAGTTGTCCTCCTCCGGATATCCGTCGGTCGCCTGTGCATCTAGGCTGACCTACTCATCTTCCTGCTCGTCCTGCTTGAAGGTGGGCTGATCAGGATTGTATTCTTCTTTGGCACCATCCGGATTGTTTTCGTCTCCTGGGCCTGTATTGCTGTGGCGGGGCTTGGAGCGGCGTCGACGACGCCCATGCTTTGTTTTTCTCCCAGAGGGGTTATCCTCTATTGCCTCATTGCCATTGGTTTCTTTCGGAGTGTCCACTATATATATATCGTATGAGGAGGTGGCTGTCCACCGCCCCTGTGAGTAGTGGTTCTTGTACTTCTCCTGCATCGTCGTCCATACCGTCGATGTCTTCGGAGTCGAAGTCAAGCACGTCGGTTAGATCATCGACCATGGCAATGAAGTGGGTGGTGGGTGGGTAGAGAATTCCTTCGTCGTCTGCTTCCCACTCGAGCCGGACATAGTTCGGCCAAGAGCCTCCTGATGTCTACTACACAACCTTCTTCTTGTAAACATTGTTGGGCCTGCAAGTGCACAGGTATGTAGGAAGTAGCAAATTTCGCTCAAGTGGATGACCTAAGGTTTATCAATCCGTAGGAGACGTAGGATGAAGATGGTCTCTCTCAAACAACACTGCAACCAAATAACAAAGAGTCTATTGTGTCCCCAACACACCCAATACAATGGTAGATTGTATAGGTGCACTAGTTCGGCGAAGAGATGGTGATACAAGTGCAATATGGAAGGTAGATAAAGGTATTTGTAATCTGAAATAATAAAAATAGCAAGGTAACTAAAGATAAAAGTGAGCGTAAACGGAATTGCAATGATAGTAAACAAGGCCTAGGGTTCATACTTTCGCTAGTGCAAGTTCTCTCAACAATAATAACATAGATAGATCATATAACAATCCCTCAACATGCAACAAAGAGTCACTCCAAAGCCACTAATAGCGGAGAACAAAGTAGAGATTATGGTAGGGTACGAAACCACCTCAAAGTTATTCTTTCGGATCAATCTATTCAAGAGTTCATACTAGAATAACACCTTAAGACACAAATCAACCAAAACCCTAATGTCACCTAGATACTCCATTGTCACCTCAAGTATCCGTGGGCATGATTATACGATATGCATCACACAATCTCAGATTTATCCAACCCGCACAAAGTACTTCAATGAGTGCCACAAAGTTTTTACCGGAGAGTCAAGAAAACGTGTGCCAACCCCTATGCATAGGTTCATGGGCGGAACCCGCAAGTTGGTCACCAAAACATACATCAAGTGGCACGTGATATCCCATTGTCACCACAGATAAACACGGCAAGACATATATCAAGTGTTCTCAAATAAAGACTCAATCCGATAAGATAACTTCAAGAGGGAAACTCAATTCATCACAAGAGAGTAGAGGGGAGAAACATCATAAGATCCAACTATAATAGCAAAGCTCGCGATACATCAAGATCGTGCCATAGAGAGAACATGAGAGAGAGAGAGATCAAACACATAGCTACTGGTACATACCCTCAGCCCCGAGGGTGAACTACTCCCTCCTTGTCATGGAGAGCGCCGGGATGATAAAGATGGCCACCGGTGAGGGATTCCCCCTCTGGCAGGGTGCCGAAACGGGCTCCCGAGAGGTTTTTGGTGGCTACAGAGGCTTGCGGCGGCGGAACTCCCGATCTATCTTGATTTTTGATGGTTTTAGGGTATGTAGGCATATATAGGCGAAAGAAGTCGGTCGGGAGGTGCTCAAGGGGTCCACGAGACAGGAGGCCGCGCCTTGTAGGGGGGCGCGCCCCTATCTCCTGGGCTCCTCGAGGGTCTTCTGACTTGATCTCCAGGCCTCCAGGATGATATTCTTCCAAAAAATCACGATGCCGAAGGTTTCATTCCGTTCGGACTCCGTTTGATATTCCTTTTCTTCGAAATACTGAAACAGGCAATAAAACAACAATATGGGCTGGGCCTCCGGTTAGTAGGTTAGTCCCAAAAATGATATAAATGTGTAAAATAAAGCCCATAAACATCCAAAAAGGGGTAATATAATAGCATGGAATACTAAAAAACTATAGATACGTTGGAGACGTATCAAGCATCCCCAAGCTTAATTCCTGCTCGTCCTCGAGTAGGTAAATGATAAAAGCAGATTTTTTGATGTGGAATGCTACCTAGCATAATTCTCAATGTAATTTTCTTTATTGTGGCATGAATGTTCAGATCCAAATGATCAAAATAAAAGTTCATATTGATAAAAGAAATAGTAACACTTCAAGCATACTAATCAAAGTAATCATGTCTTCTCAAAATAACATGGCCAAGGAAAGTTATCCCTACAAAATCATATAGTCTGGCTGTTGCTCTATCTTCATCACACAAAGTATTTAATTATGCACAACCCCGATGACAAGCCAAGCAATTGTTTCATACTTTAATAATTTCAAACTCTTTCAACTTTCAGGCAATACATGAGCGTGAGCCATGGACATAGCACTATATGTGGAATAGAATGGTGGTTGTGGAGAAGACAAAAAGGGAGAAGATAGTCTCACATCAACTGGGCGTATCAACAGGCTATGGAGATGCCCATTAATAGATATCAATGTGAGTGAGTAGGTATTTCCATGCACGATGGAACAAGGAACAATTCGGGCACGACCTACAAAACTGGCATGACATGCCAGGTCAGTACATTGAATGTACTTGCAAGACAAAAAAAATACATATCGTCCAAAAAATAGGTGACAAAGCAAGAACCAAGCGTATGCAACAACCTATCTCATATCAGAAACTAAGCATGGCATGATATCAACCAAAGACGTAAATCAAACTAACATCATGGCATCGACTAGCATGACAACAACATGGTATATCAAATTTACTTCTAACATGGCAACGGCAAAGCCTGGCATAGCATAGCATCTTGATCATGACATAATCTAAGCATGGCACAAGTTCAATCAAAACATGGCATAAACTCAATCCAAACATAGCATGGCATCCTGAAACTATGCTGAAAATAAGCTAACAGTCATATCCAATGCATACATAACATGCTACCTTCATGCAATCATCTCCTGTTCTACCATGGTCCTTTAAATGTAAATAGAAACTTACTACTCATGCAATGCAAACAAACTTGTGCACCGAGTCCCTCGGACTCTCTTACCAACGGTGATCGCTACTTAATCACAAACGTACCAATCTCGTGATCTTTCCGGCGATCACAACCACGACCAATATTTGTTATAAAACCGTGATCCTTCCGGCGATCACAACCACGACCAACACTTGTTATTAAACAGTGATCCTTCCGGCGATCACAACCACGACCAACACTTGGTCTCCAACACTCACGGAGACCTCGTCTCATGATCATATCAAAACCTCGTCGTGACTTGACTATCTCATAGTCCAAGTCACCACATTCTTGTTATCACATTAATCAGCTTAATTATTTCAAGTTTATCCTCCATTTCGACCAAGACCCAATAGTGTGACCTACTATGAACTGTGTTGCTATCGATAGACTTTATAAATACTCTGCAGAGGTAGCGCATTGTACCCACACCACGGAACCCATGGCCTCGTCATCCCATTCGGGTGGACCAACGACATTTCGACGAAACCGACCTACTGTCATGACACTCTCCCGGCCACTTCGACTCACTCCCCACTAGGCTAGTCCTGGGTGGCCCCGTGTCTACCAAACACACAACGACCACCGTCGTGGCCAAAACATAAATGATCCCACACGAGGACGCGCTACCATAAACTCAACAACGGGCACACAAGGCTTATGTCCGCCTACCTGATCAGGGTAGCGCGTGCCCATAACCTTCCCTAGTTGGAGGCACCGACCAGAGGCACGACAATAGATCACATTAAGGCCGTCCCATACCAGCAAATGTGGTTGCACTGAAAAAGTTCGATTTGGTGGCACTATGACTCGATCCCATCGATGACGGAGGAGGTTTGTTATTATTAAGTCATTTTATTACCTCTCTATCATCATGAACATGAATGCAATAATGAGTATACACCATACAAATGCTTTAATAAAATACCGAACTTCTCAAGTGAACAACTATAGCATAAAGACCATGATAGTAAGAAGTACTAGCATACCAACGATGCATTACAATCATCATAGACTTTTATAACAATGATATGAAAATAAAGTAGAGTAGTGACATGGCATTATCGATATCAACATCCTAATTAGCATGGCAAAAGATAGCATGAAAACACAAGCATGCATGGTAAGCATAACGGAATAACTGCAAACAAATACAATAAGAAATAACTGCAACTACACACACACAAGGTGCAAGCAAAGTCAACATGCAAGTTCGGGGCTCATGATAAGAGGTTGGGTTGCCTGGGGGTCGACAAATACTCCGGGAAGAAATGAGAAATGACTGTGGAAAAATTTGCCGGAAACAGTTCTCTCTCGGAGGGGGCTGTTTACAGACAAGGGCAAAATGGTCATTTTTAGTCTGTGAAAATATTATGAAAATGGTACCAATTGAAAGCTCTCGACGAACAGAGAACGTGAGCATTGGAATCACCTCAATTGGTGTTACGAGCGCAAAGTTGTGGCCGTTCACCTTTTAGGTAGCAGCAGGATGGCTCGGGGCGACCTGCAGCGCCGGCGCCGCGGCTCGGGAGACCCGGCCGGAGCTCGACATGGGAGAGGTGGCGCCAGCAGAGCTTCCCGACAGAACGAACGATGGCAGCGGCTTCATGAGCTCCTGGGGATGCCGTGCACGAAGAAGAAAGGGAGGGAAAGGGCTTCAAGCATGGACTGGTCAAGGGGGATTTGGGCGGCGGCCTTCGGCCATTGGAGGGGATGGGGAGCTCCGAGGTGAGGGGGAGAGCTGCGCTTGGTTGGGGACTGCGAGGGAGCTCGGGGCTTCCTTATATAGCCGCGGGAAGGGCTTGATGAGGAGGGGAGGAGGTGGCATGCGGCGAGCGACGTGTCCGCGCTTTGGCAGGCGCGGCCAAGGCTCACAGGAAGCAGCGGGGAGGCGACAAGGAGGATGCAGCCGAGCAGCAGAGGCTCACGGAGCAACGCAACGCCAAGGAGGCTCAGGGAGGAAGAAGACAGAGGAGGAAGGCGACGGTGCACACGGGCGCTCACTGTTCGACCTTTGGCACAGCTCGTCGGAGAAGAAAACGGAGGGGGCCAGAGGTCCAGGGGGAAGAGGACGCCGCCACAGTGCTGTAGGACATTAATGGCGAGGCCAGAGCCGGTCGGAGCAGCGCTGCCGACGAGAACAGTGGCTAGACCACCGTTTTGGCTTGCTGCCCTCGTGGTCACCACGGACAAGGCGTACTCTGGAGCTTTTTACTGATGCCAACTCATGTCTAACGCGTAGTCCTTCCAAGGTAGAGTGTTACTACGGTAAATACTTGGGCAGAGACAAATGGAGCTGAGTAAACCAAGCTCCACAAGTTTACTGTTGCAAACTTGGCCACACTCCAGAGAGTAAACCAGAGAGGGTGAAAGGTAAAATTGATGTCTGGTAGGCTTAAGGTAACAAGGACTATGGTCCTAGTGGTTTTGAGGTCCTTAGGACACAGATTTAATTTAGTTGCACTGCAACTACCAATTCTGGTCCAGAAACTAGATGATGAACAAGCACTCACTAGGAGTGTTGGATTGAGCTATAACTTGGCGAATCCTCACGATTTGGTCATAACTAGATGGTGTAAAGAGATCATACCAAATGGACTTGCCAAATTGGTACTTGCTTCACAAGCATTACTTTTGACCTTACTTGGGAAAATTCTAGGAAACTATTGGCTACATTAAATTAGCCAAACTCTTGGGTAGGTGGGTTATATGGATAGGAGAAGGCTTGGAATTATTTTCAGCCATAATGGAGCAAGATAAAATATTCTTGCTTCACAAACTAAAATTTTGGACAAAAAACAAGAATTGCTCATGTTCTCACATAACTCAATGAAATGAGCTGAATTTGGGTGAAGGCTAATTATTTGGGATACTTGATAGGATGGCAAAGTTTCATCCCATTTGGAAACTCTATGAAGGTACTTTCTTCACAAAGTGACAATCTGCTCAAGAACTTTGAAAAATTGCACAGGGAGCTAGGATGATTGGATTGAGCTCATATTTGGTATCCATGGGAGATTTGTCAATATTATTCACCCTGCCAAATTGTAGCTCAAATGGAATTAGGAATAAAGCACTTCCTTTGCAAACTTTCAGAGAAGGCATAAACTTGCATCGGATCATGTGCCCAATTTTTTGATCTGTGGAACATGAGATGATGATGGAACTAGTGATTATATAGCAAGGAAAAGCTCCACAATTTATGTGGGAATTTTCTCTACTATAAAAATAGTAGTTCCTTTAGAAAATGGAAGAAATGCAATATTGGCATTAAATAAGAAAAGGCAATTTTCCTTATTTAATTATTGTCACATCCCTAGTCTGGTATGACTTAGACTAGCTAGCCATTTGTGCATCATATTTAAATTTCATTTAAATTTGAAATGAGGATTGGTGGAACCCTCAGAATCATTTTTGGAAACGACCCAAATAAAAATTTCTCCAAAAGGGTCCAAGAAAATGCTCATGTTGCTCTCTGAAAATATTGGACAGAGATAAAAATCAAAACAATATTTTTAGGAGCTCATGGATATTTATTTTGGCCAGTTGGATTAATTCGATAAATATTTGCATTGGAAATATATTGCTATATATATGAAATATGGTCCAAAAATTATGCCATTGATAAAGGAGCTCTGGAATAATATATCTAGCTCCTGCAAAAATTGGCATAAGGTAATAAATTGATTTAGTATTTTATTAAATCAAAACAATGTCAGAAAAATTAGAAAACAAAAATAAAAAGAAGGAGGGGCTTACCTGGGGCTCCCCCCTGTGCAGCCCAGCCGCAGCAGGCCGGCCCAGCCAGCAGGCGGCCCAGCCCACCTGGCCCCCCCTCCTTTGTCGTCTTCCTCCCCGACAGGGGGACGGCGCGTGCCCGACGCGCGCGCACCGCCACGCCGCGCCACCTCCTCCCTCCCTGCCTGCCTGCCTCTCCCCTCCTCGTCTGGATGCCTGGAACGACGCCACGCAGCCACCCCGACCCCCTCGCACTCTCCCTCGCCCTCGTCCTCTCCTCTGTCTCTCTCTCTCTCTCACGGCCGAACGCCACCGACGCCACCGCTCGCCGTAGTCGTAGCCGCCCCTCGAGAGCATCTGAGCAGTCCACGAGCTCCGCCACGTCGCCGGCTACCTCCTCGTCGAGCCACGCACCTCCGGACGGCCTCCATCGCCGCCATCGCCATCGTCTTCCTCCTCGGGCTCCGCCGTCCGCCGCCGTCGATTCGCCGTCACCAGGTCTCCCCCGACCCCGCTGTGCTGCTCTGCGTGACCGCGGTGAGCTCCGCCGCCGTTCCCCTCTCTTCTCCCCCTCGTTTCCGCGCCGTAGCGCCGTTCCCCACCACGGCCGAAGCCTCTCGCCGCCGTCCATGTCGCAGCCGCCGTCTCGGCCCGCCTCCGCCCAAACCGAGCCTTCCATCGCGCTCCCAGTGCCACGAGGGTGCCGCCGAGCCCCTCAGGTGGCCTCCCCGTGCCCCGCAGCCCGTTCCCGCTCGAAGCCGAGCTCCGGCCGCCGCCGCGAGCTTTGCTCCGGCGAGCTCCGGCCTTCCCCGCTCCTCCTACCTGTCCCACCAGATGCGCGAGAGCCCGGGCTACGCCCCGGTGCTCTCCGACGCCGCCCCCGTGGCCTGTTTCGCGGACGCCGCCGCGTCCAGAGGTCGCCGCCGACGACCTCGCCGGCCTGACGAGTGGGCCCCGTCGGCAGGTGATTAGCTTAGTGCTAATCACTGTTAATTAACCCCCTGAGGCTGACATGTGGGCCCCGGTGCCCCCTAACCTTTTAATTAAGTTAATTTAACCCCTGTTTAACCCCCTGTCACTGACGTGTGGACCCCACACGTCAGGTTTGACCCGGACCAGCCCAGTTGACCGCTGACGTCGTGCTGACGTCATGCTGGCGCAATAATATGATTTCTGGATTTAAATTAAATCAGAAAATTCCAGAAATTGATTTAAACTTCAAAAATTCATAACAATTCAACCGTAGCTCAGATTGAAATGATTTATATATGAAAAATTATCAGAAAAATGCAATATTTCCATCTGTACTAGTTTCATGCATGACAAACCAACTTATACATGCTGAATATGAGAAAACACATTATGGCACATTAAGAGACTTAATTTTGGAGTTGCATTTGAACCTTTTGTTCAAATGGACTTCATTCAAATTGAATACTAGTTGCATTAGCTCAAACAGCATCACATCTACATGCCATGTTCATGCATCATATTGTTGCATATGATTGTGTATTGATTGCCGGCACCGTTCCTTCTCGATAGGTCCTGCTCCGGAGACGTTCCAGAGTACCTGTCTGTGAAGCAGTGCCTCCCTTGTTGATTTACCAGGCAAGCAAACCCCCTTGTTCATTTCGATAAAACCCTACTCTCTCGCTCCTGCTCTCAGTTATTGCATTAGGACAACAACGATTCATATGCTACTTTGTGCTGCGGTAGTTGAACCCATTCCTCTGCATGACCTGTCATTGCCACAGTAAATAGTTGAAACCCACTAGCATGTGTAGGAGTTGATTGAAGCCATTGTTGTGTTCCTACCATGCTATGCCTACTATTGCTTAGAGTTGTGTCAGGTCTGGTTCATTGGGAATGAATTGGAGTGTCACGATATGTTCTGATGCTGAGAGTGAAGTGTGTGAACACGATTTGGTAAAGGTAGCGGTGAGAGGCCATGTAGGAGTACATGGTGGGTTGTCTCACTGGAACCGTCCTTAAGCACTGAGTTCTATGTATGTTGTCCAATGACTCGATACTACCACACATTGGAATGCTTAAGTGCCCCTCTCGACTTATTAGCCAACTTGATCTCTGTCCAGGAGTCGCAACTAGTTTCTGGTGTTTGTAGGTAGTGCTATTTTTCTACCAAGTGGCACCCGGCAGGGTGGGCTTGGGACAGACTAGGCACACGTGGCCCGGTGTACCGAGTGGCACCCGGTTGGTGGGCTCGGGAACCCTGCTCACATCATTTGGGGCCGTGAGCGACACCCCGGCCGGATCTCCTTGCGGATGGAACCCGAATAGGCGATAAACCTAGACTAGAGTCTTGTGTGGTTAGTCAGGTCGTGGCCGACACCCTCGCCAGGCTTCCGCTTGAAGGTTGCCGAGATACATGACGTGTACATGGCGGTAAGTGGCGAGAGCATGTGTGAAGAAGTACACCCCTGCAGGGTTAACATGATCTATTCGAATAGCCGGGTCCGCGGTTATGGACTTCTTGGATGCTTACATGGTACATAGACAACTTGAAGTGGATACTCTAAAATGCTCAAGACATGTGTGAGTGCTATGGATGGCCTTCTCGTAGGGAGACGGGGATGAATCCATAGTAGTGTATTGTATGGTGATTAGTGGACTCGTGTACGTTGTCTCACCTCCAGAGTTTCTGGTAGTCGTAGAACAGGATAGCCACAGAGTCAAAGCTGGCTTGCTGCAACTAAACCCCACATTACCCTCTTGATACAAATGCATGTATGATAGGATTTGATGTAAGTCTTGCTGAGTACCTTTGTACTCATGTTGCTTTATTTATGTTTTTGCAGCGGAGACTTCGGTCTTACTAGGGTTCTCATGGACTTCGACTAGTAGCTAGTACCTCAGCTACGATCTTGATCGGATGTTGTAGATAGTCAGGCTCTTCAGCCTTTTTCATTTGTAGATGTCTGTACCCAGACATGTAATGCTTCCGCTTGTTGCTTGTATGCTCTGTATGATGGGTTTTGTGACCCCTGTTTGCAATAAATGCTATGATGGCTCTTCCGAGCCTTTATCTATTTGAGTTGTTGAGTTATGCTGTGATGCCATGTTGTACATCACATACTTGCATGTTATGCGTACGTGTAATGTGTATTGCTATGTGTGGGATCTGACTATCTAGTTGTTTATCCTTAGTAGACTCTCTTACCGGGAAATGTCTCCTAGTGCTTCCACTGAGCCCTGGTAGCTTGCTACTGCTCTGGAACACTTAGGTCGGCCGGCATGTGTCCTTCCTCGATCCTGTGTCTGTCCCTTCGGGGAAATGTCACGCGATGAATACCGGAGTCCTGCTAGCCCGCTACAGCCCGGTTCACCGGAGTCCTGTTAGCCCAGTGCTACAGCCTGGATTCACTCGCTGATGACCGACACGTTCGATGCTGGGTCATGGATGCCTGTCCCTGTAAGTTAGTGCCACTTTGGGTTTACGACTAGCCATGTCAGCCCAGGCTCTTTATCATATGGATGCTAGCGACACCATCATATACGTGTGCCAAAAGGCGCAAACGGTCCCGGGCAAAGGTAAGGCGACACAATGGGAATACCGTGCGTGAGGCCGCAAAGTGATATGAGGTGTTACATGCTAGATCGATGTGGCATTGAGTCGGGTCCTAACAGCGCTGGTATCAGAGCCTGACTGCCTGTAGGATTACCAAGCCAAACTGGTCGAAGTTGAGTCTAGAAAATCTTTAGTTACGTAAGGGAATTGATTGTGGATTGGAACGTAAGGCTCTTTTTACTCCTTACACCTCATGACCTTCTGATCTGAGTCATCCTATCTTTCCGACGGGATTAAGGAACTAGGCTTCTCTTCCGTCTATCAGGATCACGTGTTACTACTCTGTAGTCCCTTAGGATTGGTTGATCAGAGTCATACCCCAGTTTTCAAGTACTTCCGATGTAGTCTGTTTAGTACTATCTCAGAACCTTGAGCGATGATGATGAGTATGTTACCACCCCATTTTTAGTAGGATGTCTCATTCTGAGCATTTTACTGCTGTTATGCTGCCGGAATTTTCCTAAGGAGTTCGAGAGATACTAATTCCTTGTCCTACATTCTACAGTCGATAGTTGATGCTGATTCCGTCCTTGGTTTCGTTTCACAGGATGTCATCTAGTTCTATTATTCGTAGCCAGAACCATGGAGACGGTAGGGATGAGGATCCTCCCGACCAGCCTTCGTTGACAGAGTTCATGCTAGAGATGGAGAGGAACAAGCGTGAGTCTAACCGTTTGTTGGCACGTATCGGAGAGAACACCGCACATCAGCTCAAAGGGTCTGCTACCATTCATGACTTCATTCGTTTGCATCCCCCCACCTTTCATCATTCCATCGAGCCACTCGATGCAGATGACTGGCTCCATAGCATCACTCATAAGCTGCGTTCCGCGAGCGTAGCTGAAGATGACAAGGTCACTTATGCCACATACCACCTGGAAGGTCCTGCTAGTCTTTGGTGGCAGAACTATGAGGCTTTGCTTCCAGCTGGCCAGATTCCTACCTGGAAGGATTTCACTGAGTCCTTTCGCGAGCATCACATTCCCCAGGCCCTCCTTGATCGCAAGAGAGAAGAGTTCTGTAGTTTCACCCAGAGTAAGATGGCTGTTGATGCTTATAGCAGAGAGTTCGAGAACCTCGCCCGTTATGCCACAGAAGAAGTGTCCACGGACGCCAAGAAGCAGGCTAGGTTCCGAAAGGGTCTCAACCCCAAGTTGCGCCGTGATCTCCACCTGCATCATTGTGATACATTCCAAGCCCTTGTGAACAAGGCCATCAATGCAGAGACAGCTCAACTCACTTACGAGGAGTCTCATAAGCACACCCGTGATTTGGGATCTCCCTCTGGCTCTAGTTCCCAGAAGCGCCGGATTTGGGTTCCAAACTCTGCTCTTCCTTCCGGATATACACCGAGGCCATCCTATGTGGTGCCTTCCCCAGCTCAGTCGTATGTTCCACCTTTGCCTACTGGTAGACCGTTTGTCAGTGCGGGTCCACGTCCAACCTCAGGGACTTGCTTCACATGCGGGAAGCCAGGACACTATGCACGTGATTGCTCTCAGACTAGTTATGCTCCACCCCAGCCCGAGAAGACTGTTGGCTGTATTAAGCCATCACGCAAGGTGATCAGTGTCAAGTAAGTTCCCACTGAACGTGGACGTGTGCATCACGTCTCAGCTAAAGACGCTCATGATGATCCAGATGTTGTTCTTGGTACACTCCTTGTCAATTGTCACCCAGCATCAGTTCTATTCGATACTGGAGCATCTCACTCCTTCATTTCTGAAGGCTATGCTCGTTTGCACGACATGTCATTTTGTGATATGCCAACTCCGCTTGAAATCCAAACCCCAGGGTCTAGATGGCAGACCACCAGAATCAGCCATGGTAATGAAGTCCTTATTGATAGACTTGTATTCCTTGCATCATTTGTAGCCCTCAAGTCTTCAGATATTAACATCATCTTGGGTATGGACTGGATGACAGCTCATCATGCCAAGATTGATTGTTACACAAGATCTGTTCAACTTACACACCCATCTGGCAAGATAGTCACCGTCTCCACTAGAGTTGCAAAGCGTCAGCTCTATTCTCTTAATGCCAGCCCTCTTCCAGACCTTGAAGATATTCCGGTAGTCCGTGACTTTCCGGATGTCTTTCCAGAGGAACTGCCAGGTGTTCCACCTGACAGAGATGTAGAGTTCGTCATAGATCTTATTCCAGGAACTGCTCCAATCTCCCGGAGACCTTACAAGATGGCACCCCTAGAACTAGCCGAGCTTAAGAAACAACTCGATGAGTCCTTGCAAAAGGGTTTCATCCGTCCTAGTTCTTCTCCTTGGGCTTGCCCCGTCCTCTTTGTCAAGAAGAAAGACGGTACGGACCGGATGGTCGTTGATTATCGTCCCGTTAATTTGGTCACGATAAAGAACAAGTATCCGCTCCCCAGGATCAACGACCTGTATGATCAGCTCGCTGGATCCTCAGTCTTCTCCAAGATGGATTTGAGGTTAGGATACCACCAAATCAAAATCAGAAATGGGGACATTCCTAAGACAGCTTTTGTCACTCGTTATGGTCAGTACGAGTACACCGTCATGTCCTTCGGCCTAACCAATGCCCCAGCCACATTCTCCCGCCTGATGAACTCGATCTTCATGGAGTACTTAGATAAGTTCGTCGTGGTTTACCTCGATGATATTCTTATTTACTTGAAGAACGAGAAAGAGCATGCCGAACATCTTAGACTTGTATTAGAAAAACTCAGAGAGCACCGCCTTTACGCCAAGTTCTCCAAGTGTGAATTTTGGTTGTCAGAAGTGACCTACTTAGGTCACGTAATCTCTGGTAAGGGCATTGCTGTCAATCCCGAGAGAGTCAAGGCCGTTCTCGATTGGACTCCACCTGAAACAGTCAAACAAGTTAGGAGTTTCCTTGGTCTAGCCAGCTATTGTCGCCGCTTTGTTGAAAACTTCTCCAAAGTAGCCAAACCCCTCACGGAACTTCTCAAGAAAGATAAAAAGTTCGAGTGGTCCCCACAGTGTGAGTACAGTTTTCAGGAACTGAAAAGACGCCTGACTTCTGCTCCCATACTTGTGCCACCGGATTTCACTAAAGCCTTTATTATCTACTGCGACGCCTCACGACAGGGACTAGGTTGCATTCTTATGCAGGATCGTCATGTGATTGCCTATGCATCCCGACAGTTGCATCCACATGAGGAGAATTATCCTACACATGATCTAGAGCTTGCAGCCGTAGTCTATGCACTCAAGACCTGGCGACATTACCTTCTTGGTAAACGTTGCGAGATCTACACCGATCACCAGAGTCTCAAGTATATCTTCACCCAACCAGACCTAAACCTTAGGCAAAGACGTTGGTTGGAATTGATTACAGATTATGATCTAGGGATTACCTACACCCCAGGCAAAGCCAATGTCATGGCTGATGCGCTAAGCCGTAAATCCTATTGCAACAATCTCATGTTGCAGCAAGGCCAACCACTTCTCCATGAGGAATTCTGTAAGCTTAATCTTCACATTGCTCCTCACGGATTCCTTTCTACCTTGGTGGCGAAACCTACCCTTGTGGATCTTATCATAGAAGCCCAGAAGCATGATACATGGATTACCCGGATCAAGAGAAACATTAAGAAGGGAATTGGTGGGTGTTTCTCTATGGATGATCGTGGTGTTGTTTCTTTGAGAATCGCTTGGTGGTTCCCAAGAATCAACATCTGCGACAATTGATTCTTAAGGAGGCGCATGAATCTCCTCTCACGATTCATCCCGGTAGTACTAAGATGTATCAGGACCTACGCCAGAGGTTCTGGTGGACTAGGATGAAGAGAGAAATCGCTCAGTTTATTGCTAACTGTGACGTTTGTCGTCGCGTTAAGGCAGAGCATCAAAGGCCTGCTGGCACCCTTCAGCCTTTAGCTATTCCTGAATGGAAATGGGATAAAGTTGGTATGGACTTCATCACCGGCTTTCCCAGGACCAAGAGAGGGAATAATGCTATCTTCGTAGTCATTGATCGTCTCTCCAAAGTGGCTCACTTCCTTCTTGTTCGAGAGAGTATCATTGCTAGTCAGCTTGCGGACTTATATATTTCTCGAATAGTGTCACTTCATGGTGTTCCACTAGAGATCAATTCGGACCGTGGCAGTCTTTTCACTTCTCATTTCTGGGAGAGTTTCCAAACTGCCATGGGAACCCATCTTTCCTTCAGTACCGCTTTCCACCCTCAGTCGAGTGGTCAGGTGGAACGGGTCAATCAAATTCTCGAAGACATGCTCAGAGCTTGCGTTATCTCATTCGGTATGGATTGGGAGAAATGCCTTCCTTTTGCCGAGTGTGCTTATAACAATAGTTATCAATCCAGCCTCAAGAAAGCTCCTTTTGAGGTTCTCTATGGACGAAGATGTCGAACACCTTTGAACAGGTCAGAAACCGGTGAAAGACAATTCTTTGGACCAGATATGATCCAGGAGGCAGAAGAGCAAGTTCGCATCATTCGTGAGAATTTGAAAACAGCCCAGTCTCGTCAGAAGAGCCAGTACGATCATCATCATAAGGATATGACTTATGAAATTGGCGACCAAGCTTACCTTCGGGTTACCCCTTTGAAGGGTACCCATCGTTTCGGTATCAAGGGCAAGTTGGCTCCTCGTTACATTGGCCCTTTTCGTATTCTCGCTAAACGAGGAGAGGTTGCCTACCAGTTGGAACTACCCCCACATCTTTCTCGAGTTCATGATGTCTTCCACGTCTCTCAACTCAGGCGTTGCTTCTCGGATCCCATCCGCGGAGTGGACCACGAAACGCTTGATCTCCAAGATAACCTCACATACCGAGAGTACCCGGTTCGCATTCTTGATCAAGCAGAGCGTGTCACTCGACGTCAGAACATCAAGTTTCTCAAAGTTCAGTGGTCTCATCATTCCGAGAGAGAAGCTACTTGGGAGCGAGAAGATCGTCTTCGACTGGAGTACCCCGCTTTCTTTCCGTCGACCCCTGAATCTCGAGACGAGATTCTTTCAAGTGGGGGCGAGTTGTCACATCCCTAGTCTGGTATGACTTAGACTAGCTAGCCATTTGTGCATCATATTTAAATTTCATTTAAATTTGAAATGAGGATTGGTGGAACCCTCAGAATCATTTTTGAAAACGACCCAAATAAAAATTTCTCCAAAAGGGTCCAAGAAAATGCTCACGTTGCTCTCTGAAAATATTGGACAGAGATAAAAATCAAAACAATATTTTTAGGAGCTCATGGATATTTATTTTGGCCATTTGGATTAATTCGATAAATATTTGCATTGGAAATATATTGCTATATAGATGAAATATGGTCCAAAAATTATGCCATTGATAAAGGAGCTCTGGAATAATATATCTAGCTCCTGCAAAAATTGGCATAAGGTAATAAATTGATTTAGTATTTTATTAAATCAAAACAATGTCAGAAAAAATAGAAAACAAAAATAAAAAGAAGGAGGGGCTTACCTGGGGCTCCCCCCTGTGCAGCCCAGCCGCAGCAGGCCGGCCCAGCCAGCAGGCGGCCCAGCCCACCTGGCCCCCCCTCCTCTGTCGTCTTCCTCCCCGACAGGGGGACGGCGCGTGCCCGACGCGCGCGCACCGCCGCGCCGCGCCACCTCCTCCCTCCCTGCCTGCCTGCCTCTCCCCTCCTCGTCTGGATGCCTGGAACGACGCCACGCAGCCACCCCGACCCCCTCGCACTCTCCCTCGCCCTCGTCCTCTCCTCTGTCTCTCTCTCTCTCACGGCCGAACGCCACCGACGCCACCGCTCGCTGTAGTCGTAGCCACCGCGCCCCTCGAGAGCATCTGAGCAGTCCACGAGCTCCGCCACGTCGCCGGCTACCTCCTCGTCGAGCCACGCACCTCCGGACGGCCTCCATCGCCGCCATCGCCATCGTCTTCCTCCTCGGGCTCCGCCGTCCGCCGCCGTCGATTCGCCGTCACCAGGTCTCCCCCGACCCCGCTGTGCTGCTCTACGTGACCGCGGTGAGCTCCGCCGCCGTTCCCCTCTCTTCTCCCCCTCGTTTCCGCGCCGTAGCGCCGTTCCCCACCACGGCCGAAGCCTCTCGCCGCCGTCCATGTCGCCGCCGCCGTCTCGGCCCGCCTCCGCCCAAACCGAGCCTTCCATCGCGCTCCTAGTGCCACGAGGGTGCTGCCGAGCCCCTCAGGTGGCCTCCCCGTGCCCCGCAGCCCGTTCCCGCTCGAAGCCGAGCTCCGGCCGCCGCCGCGAGCTTTGCTCCGGCGAGCTCCGGCCTTCCCCGCTCCTCCCACCTGTCCCACCAGATGCGCGAGAGCCCGGGCTACGCCCCGGTGCTCTCCGACGCCGCCCCCGTGGCCTGTTTCGCGGACGCCGCCGCGTCCAGAGGTCGCCGCTGACGACCTCGCCGGCCTGACGAGTGGGCCCCGTCAGCAGGTGATTAGCTTAGTGCTAATCACTGTTAATTAACCCCCTGAGGCTGACATGTGGGCCCCGGTGCCCCCTAACCTTTTAATTAAGTTAATTTAACCCCTGTTTAACCCCCTGTCACTGACGTGTGGACCCCACACGTCAGGTTTGACCCGGACCAGCCCAGTTGACCGCTGACGTCGTGCTGACGTCATGCTGGCGCAATAATATGATTTCTGGATTTAAATTAAATCAGAAAATTCCAGAAATTGATTTAAACTTCAAAAATTCATAACAATTCAACCGTAGCTCAGATTGAAATGATTTATATATGAAAAATTATCAGAAAAATGCAATCTTTCCATCTGTACTAGTTTCATGCATGACAAACCAACTTATACATGCTGAATATGAGAAAACACATTATGGCACATTAAGAGACTTAGTTTTGGAGTTGCATTTGAACCTTTTGTTCAAATGGACTTCATTCAAATTGAATACTAGTTGCATTAGCTCAAACAGCATCACATCTACATGCCATGTTCATGCATCATATTGTTGCATATGATTGTGTATTGATTGCCGGCACCGTTCCTTCTCGATAGGTCCTGCTCCGGAGACGTTCCAGAGTACCTGTCTGTGAAGCAGTGCCTCCCTTGTTGATTTACCAGGCAAGCAAACCCCCTTGTTCATTTCGATAAAACCCTACTCTCTCGCTCCTGCTCTCAGTTATTGCATTAGGACAACAACGATTCATATGCTACTTTGTGCTGCGATAGTTGAACCCATTCCTCTGCATGACCTGTCATTGCCACAGTAAATAGTTGAAACCCACTAGCATGTGTAGGAGTTGATTGAAGCCATTGTTGTGTTCCTACTATGCTATGCCTGCTATTGCTTAGAGTTGTGTCAGGTCTGGTTCATTGGGAATGAATTGGAGTGTCACGATATGTTCTGATGCTGAGAGTGAAGTGTGTGAACACGATTTGGTAAAGGTAGCGGTGAGAGGCCATGTAGGAGTACATGGTGGGTTGTCTCACTGGAACCGTCCTTAAGCACTGAGTTCTATGTATGTTGTCCAATGACTCGATACTACCACACATTGGAATGCTTAAGTGCCCCTCTGGACTTATTAGCCAACTTGATTTCTGTCCAGGAGTCGCAACTAGTTTCTGGTGTTTGTAGGTAGTGCTATTTTTCTACCAAGTGGCACCCGGCAGGGTGGGCTTGGGACAGACTAGGCACACGTGGCCCGGTGTACCGAGTGGCACCCGGTTGGTGGTCTCGGGAACCCTGCTCACATCGTTTGGGGCCGTGAGCGACA
Source organism: Triticum dicoccoides (assembly GCF_002162155.2). Lineage (NCBI taxonomy): Eukaryota > Viridiplantae > Streptophyta > Magnoliopsida > Poales > Poaceae > Triticum > Triticum dicoccoides. Next base: position 267,492,050 of record NC_041387.1, read on the forward strand.
CCCCGGCCGGATCTCCTTGCGGATGGAACCCGAATAGGCGATAAACCTGGACTAGAGTCTTGTGTGGTTAGTCAGGTCGTGGCCGACACCCTCGCCAGGCTTCCGCTTGAAGGTTGCCGAGATACATGACGTGTACATGGCGGTAAGTGGCGAGAGCATGTGTGAAGAAGTACACCCCTGCAGGGTTAACATGATCTATTCGAATAGCTGGGTCCGCGGTTATGGACTTCTTGGATGCTTACATGGTACATAGACAACTTGAAGTGGATACTCTAAAATGCTCAAGACATGTGTGAGTGCTATGGATGGCCTTCTCGTAGGGAGACGGGGATGAATCCATAGTAGTGTATTGTATGGTGATTAGTGGACTCGTGTACGTTGTCTCACCTCCAGAGTTTCTGGTAGTCGTAGAACAGGATAGCCACAGAGTCAAAGCTGGCTTGCTGCAACTAAACCCCACATTACCCTCTTGATACAAATGCATGTATGATAGGATTTGATGTAAGTCTTGCTGAGTACCTTTGTACTCATGTTGCTTTATTTATGTTTTTGCAGCGGAGACTTCGGTCTTACTAGGGTTCTCATGGACTTCGACTAGTAGCTAGTACCTCAGCTACGATCTTGATCGGATGTTGTAGATAGTCAGGCTCTTCAGCCTTTTTCATTTGTAGATGTCTGTACCCAGACATGTAATGCTTCCGCTTGTTGCTTGTATGCTCTGTATGATGGGTTTTGTGACCCCTGTTTGCAATAAATGCTATGATGGCTCTTCCGAGCCTTTATCTATTTGAGTTGTTGAGTTATGCTGTGATGCCATGTTGTACATCACATACTTGCATGTTATGCGTACGTGTAATGTGTATTGCTATGTGTGGGATCTGACTATCTAGTTGTTTATCCTTAGTAGACTCTCTTACCGGGAAATGTCTCCTAGTGCTTCCACTGAGCCCTGGTAGCTTGCTACTGCTCCGGAACACTTAGGTCGGCCGGCATGTGTCCTTCCTCGATCCTGTGTCTGTCCCTTCGGGGAAATGTCACGCGATGAATACCGGAGTCCTGCTAGCCCGCTACAGCCCGGTTCACCGGAGTCCTGTTAGCCCAGTGCTACAGCCTGGATTCACTCGCTGATGACCGACACGTTCGATGCTGGGTCATGGATGCCTGTCCCTGTAAGTTAGTGCCACTTTGGCTTTACGACTAGCCATGTCAGCCCGGGCTCTTTATCATATGGATGCTAGCGACACCATCATATACGTGTGCCAAAAGGCGCAAACGGTCCCGGGCAAAGGTAAGGCGACACCGTGGGAATACCGTGCGTGAGGCCGCAAAGTGATATGAGGTGTTACATGCTAGATCGATGTGGCATTGAGTCGGGGTCCTGACAATTATGGCCAATATAATTGCCAGAGCTTGGATGAGGCATAATTGTCAACTCCACCAATTCACATGAATTTAGGAGATGGCTAGATATGCCTTTGGATTTTATTCCTCACAAAGGCAAGAAAAGGAATAAATCACAATTCAATAATATTGCATGGCACTTGGCAATATTTTTGCATATCCATGGTTGAAAAGGATTGGAGGGTCTCTCAGAACAGATGGGACGATCAACAGATCAAATAAAATGATGGCTCCTTTGTAATCACAAAGGCCACATTCAAATTCCAATTTTTTTGGAATTAGGGTTTGAGGGTGTTTAAGATGATGCAACTGAGGTCTTGCCCACTAAAAAAGACATGAGCAAGGTTTTGAAAGGTTGGAAATGATAAGAAATCTCAGAGTCATCAGCAAAACCCAGGAGAAAGATTTTGAAAATGAGTGCGAGGAAGGAATAACAGCAAAAAATTGATAACCCAATTTTGGGGCTGTTACAGGTAACATAATTAGATCATATAACAATCCCTCAACGTGTAACAAAGAGTCACTCCAAAGTCACTAATAGCGGAGAACAAACGAAGAGATTATTGTAGGGTACGAAACCACCTCAAAGTTACTCTTTCTGATCAATCCATTGGGCTATTCCTATTAGTGTCACAAATAGCCCTATAGTTCGTAGTAAAATAACACCTCAAGATACAAATCAACCAAAACCCTAATGTCACCTAGATACTCCAATGTCACCTCAAGTATCTGTGGGTATGATTATACAATATGCATCACACAATCTCAGATTCATCTATTAAACAAACACAAAGAACTTCAAAGAGTGCCCCAAAGTTTCTACCGGAGAGTCAAGACAAAAACGTGTGCCAACCCCTATGCATAAGTTCACAAGGTCACTGAACCCGCAAGTTGATCACCAAAACATACATCAAGTGGATCACGTGAATATCCCATTGTCACCACAGATAAGCACATGCAAGACATACATCAAGTGTTCTCAAATCCTTAAAGACTCAATCCGATAAGATAACTTCAAAGGGAAAACTCAATCCATTACAAGAAGGTAGAGGGGGAGAAACATCATAAGATCCAACTATAATAGCAAAGCTCACGATACATCATGATCGTGCCATATCAAGAACACAAGAGAGAGAGAGAGAGAGATCAAACACATAGCTACTGGTACATACCCTCAGCCCCACGGGTGAACTACTCCCTCCTCATCATGGAGAGCGCCAGGATAATGAAGATGGCCACTGATGATGATTTCCCCCTCCGGCAGGGTGCCGGAACTGGGTCCCGAGAGGTTTTTGGTGGCTACAGAGGTTTGCGCGGGCGGAAATCCCGATCTAGGTTATTTTCCGGAGGTTTTTGTATTTATAGGAGGGTTTGGCATCGAGAACAAGTCAGGAGGACCCACGGGGAGTCCACGAGGCACAGGGGCGCGTCGGGGGGGGGGGCCTCAACCCTCATGGGCCCCACGGGACTCCTCTCCGATAACTTTTTGTTGCGGTATTTTTTATATTTTCCAGAAAAAATCTCTGTTGATTTTCAGCGCATTTCGAGAACTTTTATTTCTGCACAAAAACAACACCACAATAGTTCTGCTGAAAACAAAGTCAGTCCGGGTTAGTTCTAACCAAATCATACCTAAATCATGTAGAAATATTATAAAGGGATAATTAATTTGGTGCCCTTAGTTGTGTCCCACTCGGCAGGTTTACCCCTAGTTTCCGAAAACACTTGTTCCTGCCCAAACCACTTTGCTCCTCTTATGCTTTTGCCCTTTGACCGTTTGACCATCACTTTGAAAACATCATAAAAAAATCATGCTAACTCTGAAAAATTCAAATAAGATATCAAAATATTCAGAAAAGCATCACCTATATGTGCATGTCATTTGCATTCATGAAAAAAGTGTTGGCCAGCCCCATCTTAGTTTTAGCTCATATGACCTTAGCATGAATAGTAAAATCTAAAAAAATTCAAAATAAATTGGTGGCAAACTTTGACCAATATTTTCGGTGCTTGCCAAGTTTCATAAGAGAATGACATTCGTGGAAGTCGTGGCAAAAAAACAAAAATCAATGCTCCAAAATTTTATTTTTGTGCCACGAGTTCCACAAATGTCATTCCCTTATGAAACTTGGCAAGCACTCAAAACATTTGTCAAAGTTTGCCACCAATTTTTTTAGAATTTTTAGATTTTTTTAGATTTTACTATTCATGCTAAGGTCATATGAGCTAAAACTAAGATGGGGACTTGCCAACACTTTTTTCATGAATGCAAATGACATGCACATATAGGTGATGCTTTTCTGAACATTTTGATATCGTATTTGAATTTTTCTGAGTTAGTATGAATTTTTTATGAAGTTTTCAAAGTGATGGTCAAACAGTCAATGGGCAAAAGCATAAGAGGAGCAAACTGGTTTGGACAAGAACAAGTGTTTTTGTAAACTATGGGTAAACCTGCCGAGTGTGACCCAACTAGGGGCATAAAATCAATTATCCCTATTATAAACATGGCATGAATACATCAAAAATTATAGAGTTGGAGACGTATCAACATCCCCAAGCTTAATTCCTGCTCGTCCTCGAGTAGGTAAATGATAAAAACAGAATTTTTGATGTGGAATGCTACCTAACATATTTATCTGTGTAGTCTCTCTTTATTGTGGCAAGAATATTCAGATCCATGAGATTCAAAACAAAAGTTTAATATTGATATAAAAACGATAATACTTCAAGCATACTAACAAAGCAATCATGTCTTCTCAAAATAACATGGCCAAAGAAGGCTATCCCTACAAAATCATTTAGTCTGGCTATGCTCTATCTTCATCACACAAAATATTTAAATCATGCACAACCCCGGTTTCAGCCAAGCAATTGTTTCATACTTTAGTATTTTCGAACTTTTTCAATCTTCACGCAATACATAGCGTGAGCCATGGACATAACACTATAGGTGGAATAGAATGCTGGTTGTGGAGAAGACAAAAAGGAGAAGATAGTCTCACATGAACTAGGCGTATTAATGGGCTATGGAGATGCCCATCAATATATATCAATGTGAGTGAGTAGGGATTGCCATGCAACAGATGCACTAGAGCTATAAATGTATGAAAGCTCAAAAAGAAACTAAGTGGGTGTGCATCCAACTTGTTTGCTCACGAAGACCTATGGCACTTTAAGGAAGCCCATCATTGGAATATACAAGCAAAGTTCTATAATGAAAAATTCCCACTAGTATATGAAAGTGACAACATACGAGACTCTCTATCATAAAGATCATGGTGCTACTTCGGAGCACTAGTGTGGTAAAAGGATAGTAGCATTGCCCCTTCTCTCTTTTTCTCTCATTTTTTTTTTGTTTTTTTGGGCCTTCTCTTTTTTTGGCCTCTTTTATTATTTTTTTATTTTTCGTTCGGAGTCTCATCCCGACTTGTGTGGAAATCATAGTCTCCATCATCCTTTCCTCACATGGGACAATGCTCTAATAATGAAGATCATCACACTTTTATTTACTTACAACTCAAGAATTACAAGTCGATACTTAGAACAAAGTATGGCTCTATATGAATGCCTCCAGCGGTGTACCGGGATGTGCAATGAATCAAGAGTGACATGTATGAAAAATTTATGAAAGGTGGCTTTGCCACAAATACAATGTCAACTACATGATCATGCAAAGCAATATGACAATGATGAAGCATGTCATAATAAATGGAACGATGGAAAGTTGCATGGCAATATATCTCGGAATGGCTATGGAAATGCCATAATAGGTAGGTATGGTGGCTGTTTTGAGGAAGGTATATGGTGGGTGTATGGTACCGGCGAAAGTTGCGCGGCACAAGAGAGAGTAGCAATGGTGGAAGGGTGAGAGTGCATATAATCCATGGACTCAACATTAGTCATAAAGAACTCACATACTTATTGCAAAAATCTACAAGTCACCAAAACAAAGTACTAACGCATGCTCCTATGGGAAGGGTTGGTAGGAGTTAACCATAGCGCGATCCTGACCTCCACTCATAAGGAAGACAATCAATAAATAAATCATGCTTCGACTTCATCACATAACAGTTCACCATACGTGCATGCTATGGGAATCACAAACTTTAACACAAGTATTTCTACAATCCACATTTACTCACTAGCATGACTCTAATATCACCATCCTCATATCTCAAAACAATCATAAGGAGTCAAACTTCTCTTAGTATTCAATGCACTTTATATGAAAGTTTTTATTATATCCCTCTTGGATGCCCATCATATTAGGACTAAATTCATAACGTTAGCAAATTACCATGCTGTTCCATGCTATTATATTATCTGTTTTGGATGTTTAATGGGCTTTATTATGCACTTTAATATTATTTTTGGAACTAACCTATTAACCAGAGGCCCAGTGCAAATTGTTGTTTTTTTTGCCTATTTTAGTGTTTCGCAGAAAAGGAATATCAAACGGAGTCCAAACGGAATGAAACCTTCGGGAGAATCATTTTTGGAACAAACGCAATCCAGGAGACTTGGATTGGACGTCAAGGAAGCAACGAGGCAGCCACGAGGTAGGAGGGTGCGCCCGGGGGGTAGGCGCGCCCCCACCCCCGTAGGCCCCTCGTGGCTCCACCGACCTACTTCTTTCGCCTATATATACTCATATACCCCGAAAACATCTAGGATCACAAGAAACTCTATTTCCACTGCCGCAACCTTCTGTACCTGTGAGATCCCATCTTGGGGCCTTTTCCGGCGCTCCGCCGGAGGGGCAATCTATGACAGAGGGCTTCTACATCAACACCATAGCCTCTCCGATGATGTGTGAGTAGTTTACCACATACCTTCGGGTCCATAGTTATTAGCTAGATGGCTTCTTCTCTCTCTTTGATTCTCAATACAAAGTTCTCCTCGATCTTCTTGGAGATATATTCGATGTAACAATTTTGGTAACAACACGTATAGAGGAAACTTTAATTATAGGTCATTCCCTAGTAATTCCTCTAATAATTATGGTAATTCCTACAACAATTCTTATGGAAATTTCAATAAGATGCCCTCTGATTTTGAGACTAGTGTTAAATAATTTATGATTTCGCAAAAGAATTTCAATGCTTTGCTTGAAGAAAAATTGCCTAAGATTGATGAGTTGGCTAGGAACGTGGACATAATTTCTCTTGAAGTTGATTCTTTGAAACTTATATCTATTACACCAAAGCATGATATCAATGAGTTTCTCAAAGCCATGAGAATTTCCATTGATGAGTGCAAAGAAAGAACCGCTAGGATGCATGCTAAAAAGGATTGCTTTGTGAAAACGTGTTCTTCTAGATTTCATGATAATAAGGATGAAGATATGAAAGTGATTGATGTGTCTACTATTAAATCTTTGTTTCCCAATATGAATCTTGATAAAGATGGGACTGGAGATGAGTCAACTTTAGCTAAAATGCGTCCCAATGATTCGGAGTTTTTAGATCTTGATGCAAAAATTGGTAAAAGCGGGATTGAAGAGGTCAAAACTTTACATAGCAATGAACCCACTATTTTGGATTTCAAGGAATTTGATTATGATAATTGCTCTTTGATAGATTGTATTTCCTTGTTGCAATCCGTGCTAAATTCTCCTCGTGCTTATAGTCAAAAGAAAGCTTTTACCAAACATATCGTTGATGCCATAATGCAATCTTATGAAGAAAAACTTAATTAGAAGTTTCTATCCCTAGAAAACTTTATGATGAGTGGGAACCTACTATTAAAATTAAGATTAAAAATCATGAATGTTATGCTTTGTGTGGGTGCTAGTGTTTCCATGATTCCTAAAACTTTGTGTGATATGCTAGGTTTCCATGAATTTGATGATTGTTCTTTAAATTTGCATCTTGCAGATTCCACCATTAAGAAACCTATGAGAAGTATTAATGCTGTTCTTATTGTTAAAATAGGAATTATGTGCCCGTAGATTTCATTGTCCTTGATGTAGATTTTAATCCTTCATGTCCTATTATTCTTGGTAGACCTTTCCTTAGAACGATTGGTGCAATTATTGATATGAAAGAAGGAAATATTAGATTCCAATTTCCATTAAGGAAAGGCATGGAGCACTTTCCTAGGAAGAAAATTAAATTAACTTACAATATAATATGAGAGTTACTTACGAATTGAATACCAAAGATGGTAATACATAGATCTATTCTTTTTTTATGCCTAGCTAGGGCTTTAAACGATAGCGCTTGTTGGGAGGCAACCCAATTTTATTTTTGTTCTTTAATTTTTTTTCCTGTTTAGTAATAAAACATTCATCTAGACTCTGGTTAGATGTGGTTTTGTGTTTTAATTAGTGTTTGTGCCAAGTAAAACCTTTAGGATAACCTACGGTGATAGTTAATTTGATCTTGCTGAAAAACAGAAACTTTTGCACGAACAAGATTAGTTTTCATAAATCACAGAAACATGCTTTTCAGTTTATTATTTTTGAAGAAGATTAATAAACAAATTACCTAGGCCTTACTAATTTGGTAGAACTGTTTGGGTTCCAGAAGTATTTGCGAGTTACAGATTTCCACAGACTGTTCTGTTTTTGACAGATTCTGTTTTTCGTGTGTTGTTTGCTTATTTTGATGAATCTATGGCTAGTATCGGGGGGTATGAACCATAGAGAAGTTGGAATGTAGTAGGTTTAACACCAATATAAATAAAGGATGAGTTCATTACAGTACCTTAAAGTGGTGGTTTGTTTTCTTGCACTAACAGAGCTCATAAGATTTTCTGTTGAGTTTTGTGTTGTGAAGTTTTCAAGTTTTGGGTAAAGATTTGATGGATTTTGGAATAAGGAGTGGCAAGAGCCTAAGCTTGGGGATGACCAAGGCAACCCAAGGTAAAATTCAAGGATAACCAAAAGCCTAAGCTTGGGGAAGCCCCGGAAGGCATCCCCTCTTTCGTCTTCGTCTATCGGTAACTTGGAGCGTCTTGTATGATATGTGTTTTGCTTGGAGCGTCTAAGCCTAAACTTGAGGCTATATTTTTATTCACCACATGATATGTGTTTTGCTTGGAGCGTCTTGTATGATTTGAGTCTTTGCTTTTTAGTTTATCACAATCATCCTTTCTGTACACACATTTTGGAGAGACACACACGAATCAGAATTTATTAGAATACTCTATGTGCTTCACTTATATCTTTTGAGCTAGACAATTTTTTGTCTAGTGAGCACGGTGGTGGTTTTATTTTATAGAAATTATTGATCTCTCATGCTTCACTTATATTATTTTGAGAGTCTTTTAGAACAGCATGGTAATTTTATTTGATTATAAAATTAGTCCTAATATGATGGGCATCCAAGTTGAGTAAAATAAAAATTTTCATATGGAGTGCATTAAACACTATGATAAATTTGATACTTGATAATTGTTTTGAGATATAAAGGTGGTAATGTTAGAGTCATGCTAGTTGGGTAATTATGAAATTGAGAAATATTTGTGTTAAAGTTGGGAAGTCCCGTAGCATGCACGTATGGTGAACGTTGTGTGACAAATTTGAAGCATGGGGTGTTCTTTGATTGCCTTCCTTATGAGTGGAGGTCGGGATCGCGCAATGGTTAACTCCTACAAACCCTTCCCCTAGGAGCATGTGTAGTAGTACTTTGCTTCGAGGGCTAATAAACTTTTGCAATAAGTATATGAGTTCTTTATGACTAATGTGAGTCCACGGATTATACGCACTCTTACCCTTCCGCAATTTGCTAGCCTCTACGATACCGTGCATTGCCCTTTCTCACCTTGAGAGTTGGTGCAAACTTCGCCGGTGCATCCAAACCCTGTGATACGATATGCTCTAACACACATAAACCTCCTTATATCTTCCTCAAAACAGCCACCATACCTACCTATAATGGCATTTCCATAGCCATTCCGAGATATATTGCCATGCAACTTTCCACCGTTCCGTTTATTATGACATGCTCCATCATTGTCATATTGCTTTGCATGATCATGTAGTTGACATCGTATTTGTGGCAAAGCCACCTTTATAATTCTTGCATACATGTCACTCTTGATTCATTGCATATCCCGGTACACCGCTGGAGGCATTCACATAGAGCCATAGTTTCTCCTAAGTATTGAGTTGTAATTCATGAGTTGTAAATAAATAGAAGTGTGATGATTTCCATTATTAGAGCATTGTCCCATGTGAGGAAAGGATGATGGACACTATGATTCCCCCACAAGTCAGGATGAGACTCCAGATGAAATAAAAAAAAGAGAGAAAAATTAAAAAAAAAGAGAAAAAAGAGGCCAAAGAAGCCCAAATAAAAAATGAGAGAAAAAGAGAGAAGGGACAATGTTACTATCCTTTTTCCACACTTGTGCTTCAAAATAGCACCATGATCTTCATGATAGAGAGTTTCTTATTTTGTCACTTTCATATACTAGTAGGAATTTTTCATTATAGAACTTGGCTTGTATATTCCAATGATGGGCTTCCTCAAAATGCCCTAGGTCTTCGTGACCAGGCAAGTTGGATGCACACCCACTTAGTTTCTTTTTTATGAGCTTTCATACATTTATAGCTCTAGTGCATCCGTTGCATGGCAATCCCTACTCCTCGTATTGACATCAATTGATGGGAATCTCCATAGCCCATTGATTAGCCGCGTCAATGTGAGACTTTCTCCTTTTTTTGTTTTCTCACATAATCCCTATCATCATACTCTACTCCACCCATAGTGCTATGGCCATGGCTTACGCTCATGTATTGCGTGAGGGTTGAAAATGCTGAAGCACGTTAAAAAGTATGAACCAATTGCTTGGCTGAAACCGGGGTTGTGCATGATGGGAGCATTTTGTGTGACGAAAATGAAGCATGGCCAAACTATATGATTTTGTAGTGATAAGCTTTCTTTGGCTATGTTATTTTGATAAGACATAAACTGCTTGGTTAGCATGGTTGAAGTATTACTATTTTTATGTCAATATTAAACTTTTATTGTGAATCTTTTGGATCTAAACATTCATCCCAAAATTAAGAGAATTACATTGAAAATTATGTTAGGTAGCATTCCACATCAAAAATTCTGTTTTTATTATTTACCTACTCAAGGACCAGCAGGAATTAAGCTTGGGGATGCTTGATACGTCTCCAATGTATCTATAATTCTTTATTGTTCCATGCTATTATATTATTTGTTTTGGAGGTTTAATGGGCTTTATTATGCACTTTTATATTATTTTTGGGACTAACCTATTAACCGAAGGCCCAGTGCAAATTGCTGTTTTTTGCCTATTTCAGTGTTTCACAGAAAAGGAATATCAAAGGGAGTCCAAACGGAATGAAACCCTTGGGAGAATTGTTTTTGGAACAAATGCAATCCAGGAAACTTGGAGTGGACGTCAAGGAAGCAACGAGGCGGCCACGAGGTAGGAGGGTGCGCCCAGGGGGGTAGGTGCGCCCCCACCCTCGTGGGCCCCTCGTGGCTCCACCGACCTACTTCTTTCGCCTATATATACTCATATACCCCGAAAACATCCAAGAGCACCACGAAACCCTATTTCCACCACCGCAACCTTCTGTACCCATGAGATCCCATCTTGGGGCCCTTTTCCGGTGCTCTGCTGGAGGGGGAATCGATCACGGATGGCTTCTACATCAACACCATAGCCTCTCCAATGATGTATGAGTAGTTTACCACAGACCTTCGGGTCCTTAGTTATTAGCTAGATTGCTTCTTCCCTCTCTTTGATTCTCAATACAAAGTTCTCCTCGATCTTGTTGGAGATCCATTCGATGTAATACTTTTTGCGGTGTGTTTGTCGAGATCCGATGAATTGTGGGTTTATGATCAAGATTGTCTATGAGCAATATTTGATTCTTCTCTGAATTCTTATATGTATGATTTTATATCTTTGCAAGTCTTTTCGAATTATCAGTTTGGTTTGGCCTACTAGATTGATCTTTCTTGCAATGGGAGATGTGCTTAGCTTTGGGTTCAATCTTGCGGTGTCCTTTCCCAATGACAGCAGGGTTAGCAAGGCACATATTGTATTCTTGCCATCGAGGATAAAAAGATGGGGTTTATATCATATTGCTTGAGTTTATCCCTCTACATCATGTCATCTTGCTTAATGCGTTACTCTGTTCTTATGTACTTAATACTCTAGATGCATGCTGGATAGCGGTCGATGTATGGAGTAGTAGTAGTAGGTGCAGAATCGTTTCGATCTACTTGTCACGGACGTGATGCCTGTATACATGATCATGCCTAGATATTCTCATAACTATGCACTCTTCTATCAATTGCTCGACAGTAATTTGTTCACCCACCGTCAGATATGCTATCTTGAGACAAGCCACTAGTGAAACCTATGGCCCCCGGGTCTCTTTTCCATCGTATTATATCTCTTTTATTTACATTGCATCTCATTTACTATTTTGCAATCTTTACTTTTCAATCTATACAACAAAAATACCAAAAATATTTATCTTATTATCTCTACCAGATCTCACTTTTGCAAGCGGCCGTGAAGGGACAGACAACCCCTTTATCGTGTTGGTTGCAAGGTTCTTATTTGTTTGTGCAGGTATAAGGCGACTTGCATGTAACCTCCTACTGTATTGATACCTTGGTTCTCAAAAACTGAGGGAAATACTTACACTACTTTGCTGCATCACCCTTTCCTCTTCAAGAGAAAACCAACGCATGCTCAAGAGGTAGCACACTTGAGCACAATTTTCCTTTCCATCATTTTCACGAAAGATATTAAAAAGATGAAGCATATGAGGCAACCTCAATTCCATTTTTTTGTAGTTTTGTTTTATAAACTAAACTAGTGATAAAAAAAGAAACTAAAAGATTCGATTGCAAGAAAGATATACCTTCAAGCACTAACCCCCCCCGGCAACAGCGCCAAAAAAGAGCTTAGTTGACGGGGTGTTAGTGCAGCTTACCTAGCCCCCTCGACAACGGTGCTAGGAAAGAGCGTGATGTCTACTACACAACCTTCTTCTTGTAGACGTTGTTGGGACTCCAAGTGCAGGCGTAGGATGAAGATGGTCTCTCAAACAACCCTGCAACCAAATAACAAATAGTCTCCTGTGTCCCCAACATACCCAATACAATGGTAAATTGTATAGGTGCACTAGTTCGGTGAAGAGATGGTGATACAAGTGCAATATGGATGGTAGATATAGGTTTTTGTAATCTAAAAAATATAAAAACAGCAAGGTAGCAAATAACAAAAGTGAGCATAAACGGTATTGCAATGCTTCCAAACAAGGCCTAGGGTTCATACTTTCACTAGTGCAAGTTCTCTCAAAAAGGATAACATAATTAGATCATATAACAATCCCTCAACATGAAACAAAGAGTCACTACAAAGTCACTAATAGTGAAGAACAAATGAAGAGATTATTGTAGGGTACGAAACCACCTCAAAGTTATTCTTTCCGATCAATCCATTGGGCTATTCCTATAAGTGTCACAAACTGCCCTAGAGTTCGTAGTAAAATAACACCTTTAGACACAAATCAACCAAAACCCTAATGTCACCTAGATACTCCAGTGTCACCTCAAGTATCCGTGGGTATGATTATACGATATGCATCACACAATCTTAGATTCATCTATTAAACCAACACAAAGAACTTCAAAGAGTGCCCCAAAGTTTCTACCGGAGAGTCAAGACGAAAATGTGTGCCAACCCTATGCATAAGTTCACAAGGTCACTGAACCCGCAAGTTGATCACCAAAACATACATCAAGTGGATCACGTGAATGTCCCATTGCCTCCAAAGATAAGCACATGCAAGACATACATCAAGTGTTCTCAAATCATTAAAGACTCAATCCGATAAGATAACTTCAAAGGGAAAACTCAATCCATTACAAGAAGGTAGAGGGGGAGAAACATCATAAGATCAAACTATAATAGCAAAGCTCGCGATACTTCAAGATCGTGCCATATAAAGAACATGAGAGAGAGATTAAACACATAGCTAATGGTACATACCCTCAGCCCCGAGGGTGAACTATTCCCTCCTCATCATGGAGAGCGCCGGGATGATGAAGATGGCCACCGGTGATGATTTCGCCCTCCGGCAGGGTGCCAGAAAAGGGTCCCGAGAGGTTTTTTGGTGGCTACAGAGGCTTGCGGCGGCGGAACTCCTGATCTAGGTTATTTTTCAGAGGTTTCTGCATTTATAGGAGGTTTGGCATCGAGAACAAGTCAGGAGGACCCAGGGATGTCCACGAGGCACAGGGGGGCGCCCTCCACCCTCGTGGGCCCCACGGGACTCCTCTCTGATAACTTTTTGTTCCAGTATTTTTATATTTTCCAGAAAAAATCTCCGTTGTTTTTCGGCGCATTCCGAGAACTTTTATTTCTGCACAAAAACAATACCATGGTAGTTTTGCTGAAAATAGCGTCAGTCCTGGTTAGTTCTAACCAAATCATACCAAAATCATGTAGATATATTCTAAACATGGCATGAATCCATCAAAAATTATAGATACGTTGGAGACGTATCAGGTACTACCACACATAGGGAGCGGTACTACCGCGTAGGGCACGGATGTAAAAAAATACTTCCACGCCTACTTCCGCGTACGTCAGTGTGGTGGGCTAGAGGCCATGGTACTACCGCTCCTGAGGGACGGTACTACCGCATAGCATGGTACTACCACTTCCCTGGCCGGTACTACCATGGGCCACTGCGTACTACTGCTCCCTTGAGCTGTACTACCGCATGCCACAACACAATAGCAATTGGAGTCCTTCATTTTGTGAAGACACGAATAAATTGTCAGTGCTCTAAAGAAGCAAAGGAAAGATGGTGCACAAGAACAGACGTGTACGTGTTGATTCCATCCTAAACTTTCCGAAGCAGAACACCTCTTAATAGTACAGCTTTTCGACGACTCAAATCCACCAAAAAGAAACGTAGAGAAACGCGGTCTTCATTAGGCTCCGAGGGGCACCGAATCGTCTTGTGCCTAGATATCAGATATCTGAAATACTCAATGCACACGATTAGTCCGCAAATGCATTGTCATCAATCACCAAAACCACATAGGGAGAAATATGCCCTTACAATCTCCCCCCTTTTGTTGGATTGATGGCAATACGGGATTTGCACAAAAGGATATAAAATGAACATAAGCAAACCCAACATCTATAAAATATAGACAGCCCCCCTAGATGTGTGCACTCGATAGATATGCTTTGGACTGAACGACACACATGCTAGGATCAACACTCCCCCTATATTTTATAGACAAGGCATTCCTTGCAACAATATAAATGACACTAAGCATGGATGCAAGGTAATGTATTTAAAACAAAACAGAGGCTAGCCAACTCGCATAGACAGGGCTCCCTCGATTGCTTCCTTTGATGGCCGTTCGATCATGGTCAGCATGCTCTTTTTTTCGCTGCTGCCCGTTGCATCCTCGTTGGAAATTCATCTGCCTCATTTTAACCACGTGGTGAAACTTAGACGGGTATGACGTTTGGGCTAGGGCTGGATCAAATTGGCTGCGTGCCAATTTTTTGGGTGCGCGCAGGGCAGCCTCTCCTGCCGCGCTACGTGCGAGCGCACGCGTCATGGGCGCAGCGGGCCCAACCGCACAAACCCTACCCCCAATCCATAGCCGCCACTCCCTTCCTCCTTCTCCTTCCTCCCTCGTCTGCCGTCGCCACTCCCTCCCTCCTCATCGCCCTGCCTCCGCCCTAGGAGCTTCGCCGCCTCCCTCGTGCTCGTCCTCTCATCTCCCATGGAGGGGAGGGGTGGGGATGTAGGGGAAGGAGGAAGCCAGAGATGTTGCTGCTGCTGACGTCCATGGAGATGTTGTTGCTGTGGATCGAGAAAGCAAAGAAATTAGGGGGAGGATGTGAGAGAGAAGGAAGGAGAGGAGAGGTCAGGGAGAGCCCCGGTGTTCTAACCCTACTGGGGCATCTTTGCTCCAGGGAGAAAGGAGGGGACCAGCGGCACAAGGAGGAGAGGAGGCCATCGAGGCGAGCGGGGAGGGGGTGACGGCGTGGGAGAGGATGGAGCAGGGAGGACATGAGGCGAAGGAGGAGTGGGGCTCGGGAGCACATTCCGGCGGCCGGCAAGTCGAATTGTCGCGCCACCGCGTCGTCGCCTCCTCTGCACCATGAGGCGCCACCTCTGCCTCCACCCTCCACTAGGAAAGGAGCTCGAGGTGAACAGGCAGTGGGAAGGTGAGAGGAAGCAGGAGCTCATCTCTCCTCCAATGGCTGCCTCGTGCATCTGGAGTATAAGGAGGACAACACGTGCCTGTTGGAGGCGACTTGAGCAACGCAGGCCAGCGACAAACTAGGTGCTCCACTATTTCTCCCTCATTTCCTTCCTCACTCATAATTTACTTTGCTAATATTTGGATTTTTGAACTTGACGTGTGCAGATCTGACATAGAAGACCACGTTCGTCAGATTCGATAGTTTTATCTTCTTCCAATGGCTCTAATGGTAATTAATAACCTCTTTTTGTGCTTCACCTTGTTCTTATATATGATGTACAAAGAGTGCAGTTGTGTCAAGTTTGCTGACATCCTCCTGCTACAACTGGTTTAGGGAATATATATGCGTATATATTGATGCATCGTTGCCATGTCTGCTGTGTCTTGATTTTGTTTAGGAATATTAGCAAGTTGAGTAACCTTATTCTTTCTAAAATAGGGATATTCCTGAATGTTGTTTACTACTTCTATTATGTTGCTTATTTTTTTGGTTCCATTTGAACAGGATGTGCACTCTTGTCTCCATCGTTATACCTATTTTGGAATCCATGGTAGCATGCTGTGCTTTGTCGGCACATTCGTGCATGTGTGAGGTCGCAGATGAAGAAGCACCGAATGATCATTATATTCTCCTCTGCTCTGATCTTCTATTGACATATGTAAGATGTACCTTATTTCCTGGTATTTCCTGAGATTCTGGACTGATTGTTTGACAATGATTATTATGTAAAAGTGTTTTCAATTGCTGTTTAGTATGGATGCCTCCATGGTTGCATAGGCATCCATGGTTCTGTGAGGAGGTTACCTATGTCATTCTGTTTTATATAGATGTCTAATTAGGTAAGCAATCACACATGGTCTTGTTACTTGTTTGTTTCTTTTGATCATCTTGATGTTGAGTTGTGGGTTTACGCGATCTTGCTACCCAGCTGGTTATTTGAACATGAAAAGGAGTACGACTCGGCACGAAAGTCAACCGTGGGGAGGTGCAACATGGCGTGGCCTCAGCAGCCAATTAGGAGTCCTCTATCTTTCCCTATTTCTTCCTCTGGAACACTGATTTTGTTTGACTTATGAAGGCACATTCATCCTACAAGAACAATCATGATTTAGAGTAAGACTGCCCTTGCACATCGGTTTGCTTTCTTACATTGATTGTTGTTTTTTATGCATTATATCATTCACCTTCTCACATAATAGTCTGGTAAAAAAAGAGTGAACTCACTCCTAAATTTGCACTAATTATATATTTATGGCACTATTAATAATTTGTATTTGCATTCTCTGTTGTGTTCGTCGAGTTCCTTTCTCAATATGCTTAGATGCTTTTATCAATGTGAATTGCATCCATGATAGAAAGAAGCAAAAGTGTGATGTGGCATAATCTCCAGCATGGTAGGGTTGCGTATCGACCAAATATTTGTTCTACAATTGGTTAGTACAGACTTATTGGATCATATTTTTCAGAACTATGTGAACCTTCTGCACAATGAATCATAACCCTGAATTGTTATTTCAAAAAATATCTGTGAAACCTTACATTTCTTAGCTGTCATACATATTTTACTGTTCCTGGACAATTTCGATTTTTGCTAAATATGCTAATCAGAAGTTTTATTTAATCATGGCAGAAATTTCGACAGAATTAGGCCTTTCAGTACTTCACATTTGTTTAACTAATGGCCATTTTCTATTTTGTTGCTGTTTGGATTGTTCAGGTATTGGAAGTTTTGGGTTCCATGAAATTATTGGTGCTTATCTACAAAGTTTATTATGCTTATCATTCTAGATTTTCTAATTCTCAGTTGAATAGTACCGTTGATAAAGCTACACGGTGGATGCTATTCATTATATAAGGTGAGCTTCTATGACTTGGTTTAACCTTTCTAGATTATGTAACTGAATAAAAGAACTTTCTGATATGTGTATTTGTAGAATTTGCTGGTGTTTGATGCAAAATATCGGTGGCCAGAATGTTGTTATGGTCAGGTCGACCTGAATATTATGTTCGTTTGTCTACACCTCCTCCTGTGGTATCCAGTTCTTCGAGTACTGGTCACCTCCTCATGGTAGACACTTACAAGTGCTCCTGGTTGTTGAAAATGCCTGAGACAAGTCACTAGCTGAGCCTAATAAAATAGTAAAGAAACTTTTTACAACAGTACAAAAATGTAGAACAAATCAAGTAGAAGAAGAGACAGAACGCACAAAAACTTTTGAAAGGAATATCAGTTTCATACATTATTTGTAGTTCTAAAATAAACATACTACAGGTTCAGGACTAATTTATTATAGGCAAACCTGCACACATGTGCTACTCTACCCAGGCTTAATTCATCCTAGCAAAAGAAATCACATCATGAGCAAAAGAACAAATTCACTACTAACATTTCAAATCAAGATTTATCCATCTAGCAGTCCCAAAATATATTTCTCTTCTCATTATTGCAGCAGCCTTTTCTGTACCAGCAATGTGACACTGCACTACAATAGATAGCCTCCAGTATATAATTATAATTCTGCGCGCACTTTGGAGCTATTGGATGCCTGAATGCGTCGTGTTTCTCCATTGTGCCATGTTAAGACTTGCATCTTGAGAGGAGGGAAATAGTTAAGCAGGTTGTATAGAGTTGCTACCATACCATTTCTTTGTGACTGCATGGTCTCACCATCAATTTTCTTAAAATATATTAGCCTCTTGTTCTTGGAAGAATAGATTTTCCATCGCCTCTATTTTACTTGCTGGGTGGATTACATGTTACTTCCTTGGATGTTTAAAGGTTATTATATCCTTGCTCCACTTTTTATCGGCAAACATTCTCTCATCTTTTGGTAACTTGAGTAAGATGCAACACACTAATGCTTTCTTAGTCTGGTTTGTTCTTGCAAAAAATAATTGAAGTGTGCATATAGGAAGCATGGAAACACTAAGGAGAAGTTTCATACGTACTAACAGCTGGAGTGATTTCATACCTGTAGTAACCGTCTTAGAAGAAATAAGTTTCAGCTATTTCTAAAGATATTAGACCATACAATTATTCTTAAGTTAAAATGTTTGGCACGGACTAACGTGTATACGACTGGAGTGGTTCCAGATTTGTTACAAGCTCCTTGTGTTTAGGAACATCAAAGTGGGGAAGTTTCTAGTATTTTCGAATCTATTATTCAAATGCTGAAGTGTAATTTATCACATCCCTGAGATATAGGATATACACATTTCACTGTACAGTCACTAAACCTATGTTATCAAGTTTTACCTTAGTAGTGTATCACCAATGTTTACAACTGTTTCAAAAATAGAAGCAATGTGGCTCACACTGATCAATCGCATGTTTTATCTCAACCAATTTTTTAAATTTTGACATGCTATTTTGAAGTATATATTGGCATTATGCTAAAAAGGGACCTGAGAGGTGAAGTTTTATTATCTATCCTGGTAGAATAATCCAAAGAAGATATGTTTTACTAACCAATTTATATGCCTAAAGGTGCTGCTATTGTTATTATTTTCTTAATGGATGCGCCTAAATTTGTTTCGGTGCTCTTCTACTAAGATTGACCAAATGGGTGTTCTGCTAAAGTAAAAGTCATAAGACTGAAATAACATGGGTCAGCCTTTGTATGTCTGTTAGTGCTACAAACTATTTGAATGAAAGATCTGACAATACATAGCACATCGTATGTCCATAGTTGTGATGATGGTAGGTGCAGAGTCTTGACTACTGTAGGTTTATAAGTAGCTTTCTCTGAATGCTAAATGAATGTACCATGTACCATAAATCCACCATGTACCATGATCATGTGAATAGTCTTGCTTAGGTTTATGTTAGCTCCATATGCTAAATGAATGTTCGCTTGTGTTCAAATTTCAAGGAAGTGTGCTTCATGCTTCTGTTTCTGCAATATGTTTAAGATTATATGATTTCATTTTCCTTCATTCCCAGTTATAAATTTATTGGCGTCAAAGTAGAGCTTCAGGTTTATGGTTGAGTATATCATTGCAAAGTACTTTATGGCTCAGTATATCACTACAGGTTCCTTACACCGTCAAAATTCAATGTTTTTGTATTTTTCTCAATGGAACCATGTTCTTTGACTATAAAGTAGCAGAGATTTATTTTCTTATCAATTCTAATCCCTTTTTGATGCATTATGGGTTTGCTATCAAACTCTCAAAAAGGAAAAACAACTTTACTCTATTTTTTGGATAACCCTCCTGTAGAGTACCTCGACAGAGACAAATATGCCATCACAGATATATTCGATTGATTTTCATGCAAAACTTGGAGGATATTTTTGCAGGTTCGTTTCTTGCTTTATTGTTTTCTTACTTTTCGTTCTTCAAGACAATATCTTCCTAGCACTGATCTATAAATTTTAATCCATCTTTCTATTCCTTTTGATTATCATGGCGTACTCATCCTGTCTAATCCAAGCAAGGGCCTTCATGTTTGCAGATATTTTGATGCTCTCATGGTTAATCTTTTTCTTGGAACTATTGGCATGTAGAGGAGGCTGCGTTTTATTTGTTGGTGGGTTAGGCACATAAGAAACTGGTTTTGCCTTTTTCACAAACCAAGCTAGGGCTAGCTTTCGATGTATATGGTCCCAGCTCCATTTTTATTGTCAAAAAAAATTAAGTACAATGTTAAATGTGTTGGTTCACATGCCAATTGTTCATGTTCTTCAGGCCTTGATCTTACTATCCTATCTGAATATTCCTTTTATGGCAATCACAGGTTTATGTGATTGGCGGGGATGGAACAATGAGAGGAGCAGTGGTGATATTCGAAGAGTTTAAACGGTGTCGTTTGAGGATATCCATTACAGGGATCCCAAAAAACTTGGACAATGACATCAAAATCATAGACAAGGCGTTTGGGTTTCAAACTGCAGTGGAGAGTGCTCAGTAGGCAATCGATGCGACACATGTCAGGTTGTGAATATTATGGATGGCATTGGTCTTGTCAAACTTATGGGAAGGAGCATGGGACACATTACTCTTCATGCCACCCTGAGCAGTCTGAGATGTTGACTGTTGTTTGAATCCATAGATCGATTTCCATGTTGAAGGGAAGGGGCATGCTGTCGTTGTTGTTGCTAAAGGCGCTGGTCAGGAGTTGATTCCCCGGATTGATGACCAGAAGCGAGAGCAGGATGAGTATGGCAACATGTTGTTGCTTAGCGTTGGCCTTCTTCTATAAAGTTTACATACAATTCACCTGCATGGTAAAAAAAGCTACTATACTAATGTAAATGTTCTATTTCTTTGAAGATTACTCATTTCTCTTACCATTGTTGTATCGAAACAATTGTGTTTTGGCCACTTGTGCTCATTTTATAGGAGATTGAGATGTGGGACAAGCTACTACCAAATGTTTGGTTCCCATCAAACCGTTTATTTGCCAATAAAATAAAGGTTCCTTTTTTTAAAACACATGAAAGGACAACACTACATAAGGGAGTTTGCCGTTTGGAAAGGTTATTGTTAGCTGCTGTGATTAAACGTAGGAAATTTAGATACCTATTGTATGACAGTTGCTCAAGCTAAAGTCTTATGTAACATGTAACATCTAGACTGTTTGTGGTAATAATTTTCTCACTGTAAAAGGCCATGTTGCACAAGGTAGGTGTTTTGGGTTTTAATTCAGGGATGTGACACCAATTATGGGTTTGAACTCCAAATGTGTTTGAACATAATTAAGTAGAGGAAGATATCGCGACGCATCTTCGTGGTAAAGTTGTATGTGATATACCTTGCGCCATTTTTCTCTATGCATGCTACCCTGATTGCTGAAACCTACTTCTACTAGCAAAGTCAAATATTTTCAAAACACTTTGGGTTTGACATGGTGTTTGCGCTTGCTCAAACATAAAGATATTGAAAAAATGCAAATATTTTCAACGAGCCTGTGGTATCAAATTGGACTCTGCGCCATTTGGCTCAGAGGTAAATTAAAGTGTGTGTACATCTCATTATAGACAATAGTCTTCATTTCCTTTTTATTAAAGGGGTAAATTTGGTCATCATATGTCCTTGCCCACAACTAAACCAACTAAAACATGAATTTCGTTTTCAACGCGCATATGGATTCAACAGATCTGTGCGTCATATGTCCTTGCAAAGTGTTAACTATTTTCATCGACAACATGGTTTTAGCGGGTCTCTGCTGAATGGAAAGTAAATCCATGCATGCAGACAAATCCGAAATCAAAAGAGATAAGAAATCGCTTCGGTCGGCGGCTGAGGAAAGGCCTCTATCACCCAGCTGAGGAACCGAGAAAGAAAGAAGGAATAGAGAGTCTCCGCTGGATCCGCCCCCTACCGCTTCATATTCAGCTCCTCACGGGCCACAGACATCGCTCTGCGTGGGCTGAGCTAAATAACATATGTGCTATCCTAATCCCTCCTGATCCCTATATCCCCGTATATGCACAACAAAGACATGTTTTTTTCTTAGGTTTCTTATCCTTTTCCCTCTTTTTTTGCAGGAAAAAGATGCACGGCCAGGTTTCTCATGATGATAACCATGTTTTCAAACTAGTCCTGTTCATGTCACACAAATATTTTCTTTTTCCAAACCCATTGCTAAAAAAATACAACCATGCCAACTTTACTCTCTCATCATAGTGGCCATATTCTCAAACTGAACATATTCATATTATGCAAAGTTTCCCTTTTTTAGACTATTATTTAACAACATAATAAACATGTTTAAAAAATAGCATGATTTAGTTGAAGGTTCTTGCAACATGAAACTATTTTCATCGACACCATGTCTTCAGCAGGTCTCTGCGCCATTTGGTGCAACGGGTCAACTAGTATGAGCATAAAGGAAAGCTCACAAACTACTAAGCATATTAGACAATAAGATAAGCTTGAGTGCATATGTCTCACACCATATGATAGTCTCCGGGACACACAGGAACACAAACGCAAACCAACAAACCAAAGCAACACGAATGAAGGACCAACGAAACGAAAACAAAAAGACATGACTCGCAAATCCTACACTCTCTCCCCCTTTGGCATCGAGACACCAAAAAGGCAGAGAGGACACCTACAACACAGGTGGTAGCTTCCTCTGCAAAGATCACCCAACAATCTCCTCATCGGTCTCGGCAACGAGAATGGACTCCTCATCTGACTCGGTCCACTGATAGCCCTGCTTCATCATCCAGTCAGCTTCAGGGGTAATGTTCTTCTCTGACCCGCTCTCCACGATATCACTGAACGTCCTCAAGATCCTCTTGTCGCGCTGGCGACTCTCCTTCTGAGAAACATGGGTCTTGTACTGCCCCTTGGCCTGCATGCAGAACAGAGCCTTCATCTTTGCCTTCAGCTTCTTAGCCCAAGAGGGCTCAGTAGATGGAGGAGCGTACCCCGCAAAACTGTCCTCAGCCTCCTCCTCCTCAACCTCGTCCTCATCAACATTCATCCTAGCAGCCTCAACCCTGGTAGTGGCATTGTCCCACTTGTTCTTCTGATGCAGCTTGATAGGCTCGTGGCGAACCCAGTTTGGAGCAGAAAAGTCTTCATCCGAAAAGAGCTTCTCCCAAGTCTTCGAGATCAAGAGGTGCAGGTATGGACCATAGAGGGGAACTTTCTGACTTTAGACCGCAAACTGGAGCTCAACCCACATGATATGAGAGATGTCCAGTGGTTGGGTAACTTGACGATGCGCCTCCTCACAAAGAAGCATCATATCCATGAGATAAGCATGCACCTTATCCTTGTCATCAATGCGCCAAAAGAGAGTGTTGCGGAAGATCCGGTGCATGACATCAAGGAAAGGGTTGAGTACCCAAGCCCGCGTGCCATTGGCTAGCTTCTTCTCCACAAGGAACGATTGAAGCTTGTTCTTGTTGGCGGACTCTGGGTTGATGTGAGGGCGGACACCAATGGGCACATTGAGCCCCTCATCACGAACGTGCAGCATCTCCATGAATTCCTTCCACTTAGCAGACATCCTCTTCCCATTGGTCATCCAAGTCATAGTCCTCTCCTCATCCGCGTGGAAGTGGACAAAAGCAAAGAACTGAGCCATGATCTCCGGGTAAAAGTCCATGTGGAACGTGTAAACTCTTCAATGCCAAACTGCTCCACCAAGTCCAACACCTACAAATTATGCCATGTCCTTCCTCAGATGATTCATATCAATCCACTGCATTGGATCATAGATGTTGTGCTTGGACTTGATCACATCGATGTAGATGAGATTCTGCTGCTTGGTCCAGAACAACTCATTTCCTCTGACATTCTCATGAGGGTTCACATAGGGGTTGATCCTCCTTCGAGTGATGAACTTGGCTTGAGGCATCTTGTCCATGTCGAAAGTTGGCTCCTTGAACTTGTTAGCTATCTTCTAGATGTTGCATTGTGGGGCATTGGAGCCCTCAAGTGCTTCTTGATTGTGAAGCCGCTTGGAGCTAGTGTCGCGGCTGGGGTTTGAGCGACGGACATTGGAGCCACCACCTATGACACACAACACAAACACACGAGAAGAACGAGAAGGGTCATTGCAAAGACCAAGGCCAAAACAAACGAAACATGTAGAAATGATATTGGGTGGTCACAACAAAGTAGTTCATATGTCAATGGTAGTACCGCACCATGAGGCGG
Source organism: Triticum dicoccoides (assembly GCF_002162155.2). Lineage (NCBI taxonomy): Eukaryota > Viridiplantae > Streptophyta > Magnoliopsida > Poales > Poaceae > Triticum > Triticum dicoccoides. Next base: position 267,516,320 of record NC_041387.1, read on the forward strand.
ACGTAAAAATTTACATCTTCTCTAGCCATGGTAGTACTGCGTGCCGGGATGGCACAGTAGTACCGCGCCTAGAGCGGAAGTAAAGTTTTACTTCCGTGCATCGGGCGGTAGTACCGCTCCAACAGAGCAGTAGTACCGTACGAGGCGGATCTCGCCAGAGCGGTAGTACCGCACGAGAGGCACGGTAGAACCACGCGGATTTGAATATGGGAAGAACGGATCTAGGCACATCCGGAAATTTGGGTCGGTACTACCGTTGATCAAAATTACCATGTTGCAACATACCAAATAGCATCTCTACACCACTAGCACTCTCCTACACTCGTTGCAGCGATTTAGCCAAAAATCTCAAGAACTACACATCCATCTTCAAAACCTAGAAGCAAAATGACGAGACAAAGAGAGAAGGGCTAAGGGAGATACCGGGTTCCATGGAAAGAGGGCAAGGTGGGGATCGATCCCACCGGCCGGAATGCGAGGAGAGCGGTCGGAGACGGAGATCCGGAGGTCCTCCGGTGCCGTTGTTGGGCAGGAGAGAGAGAGAGACGAGGTGGTGAAAAGTGATGAATGGGTATGGGGGAGTTGGAACTCCCCCTGCCCGCTCTTAAGCCCCACTCGCTCGCGACGGCACGGTAGTACCGCTCGGGCGGAAGTACCGCACAGAGGGCGGTAGTACCCTGCATAGAGGGCGGTAGTACCGCTCTTCCAGCGGCAGTAAAAAAATACTGCCGCGATGGAAGCGGTAGTACCATGCTTGGGATTCAGCTGTGCACGCACAAGGCAACCCATCTCCTGCGGTACTACCGTGGCTTGCCGTGGTAGTATCGTAAACCCAAGAAAGTGCAAGTTTCGACAAAACAGAAAAAAATGGCCTTTGCGAAGCAACCTTCAAGCAACCGAACACGCAAACGCACACACACGAGGCAACTCAAACACAAGCACGGCTCAAAAGAAGGCAAAATACAATGAGGACCAAACAAGAAACAAAACCTCTCAAGAGGAGAGGGCGATGGCCGGAGCCACCTATGTTTGAGACAATTGGTATGACATCGCGAAGAATTATCCTTAGGCCCATGACCAAAACTCATCTTTAAAGCACAAGTACCATCAAAAATGGCTAATGTGAAAGAGTTGATCAATTTATGCATAATGGGGGGAGGGAGAGTTCATTGAGAGAACAACACTCCCCCTATGCCCATGCATACACCTAAACAAGACATCAAGATGGGTATGGTGGGGTGTGCAAGGGTTCAAGCCACATTGCTCGAATCAATGATATTTAGCTCATGCCTTAACTCACGAAATCTTGCTTCGTCCAAGGGCTTCGTGAAAATATCTGCAAAGTTATCATGAGTGTTGACATATTTGAGCTGGATCTCCCCTCGCCTAATGTGATCCTGCATGATGTGATACCGAATCTCAATATGCTTCGTCTAGAAGTGTTGCACCGAGTTGAGAGAAATCTTGATGGCACTTTGATTGTCACACCAAAGAGGCACTTTGTCACAAATGACACCGTAATCCTTCAAAGTTTGCCTCATCCATAGAAGTTGAGCATAACAACTACTGAAAGCAACATACTACGCTTCGGTGGATGAGAAAGACACGCAACTTTGCTTCTTAGAAGACCAACTCACCAAAGAGCAACCAAGAAATTGGCACCCTCCAGAGGTTGACTTCCTATCCACTTTGTCTCCCGCCCAATCCGAGTCCAAATAGCCCAGAAGGTTGAAGTTAGCTCCTCTTGGGTACCATAAGCCAAAGTTTCGGGTATGAGCTAAATATCGAAAGATTCGCTTGACCGCCACATAGTGGCTTTCCTTAGGTGCGGCTTGAAACCGTGCACAAATTCCTACACTTAACATGATATCATGTCTAGATGAACAAAGGTAAAGCAAGGAGCCAATCATGGAATGATATACCTTTTGATCCACCGCTTTACCATTGGGATCTATGTCAAGTTGGCATTTGATGGGCATTGGAGTGGAAGCGGGCTTGACATCACTTAGCTTGAATCTCTTGAGCATGTCCTGAGTGTATCTGGCTTGGTTGATGAAGGTTCCTTCTCTTCTTTGCTTGATTTCGAACCCGAGAAAGAACTTCAACTCTCCCATCATGGACATCTTGAACTTTGAGGTCATGACAGCGGCAAATTCCTCATTGGAAGCTTTGTTAGAGGAACCAAAGATAATATCATCAACATATAGTTGGCATATAAACACCTTGAGGCGGAGCATCCCTCGACCACTCGCACCGACACTCCATCACCACCGCAAGCATCAAGAGGTCCAATGACAAGAACACATCCATGCAACATTGAGAACGAGGTCACTTCTTTCCTCTCTGAGTTTCGATTGGTTTCACATCAGAATGGGTTTCTATCTCAAAGAGATACACTATGCATTCTTAGGTACTTCGGATATCGTCACGATGAAGCACGAACGAATCACCAAGTTCACCAAAGACCTATGGAGGATGAAGACCTGGACACACAAGAAGAAGGAGAAGGAGAGAAGCGAGAAGAATGAGAGGAGTCGGAGCTCCCTGGACACCCCTGGTGCCCGGCTGCTCCCAGCCGCCGGCCCAGCCGCCCCGGGTGCCCGGTTCACCTCCAGCCGCCGGCCTAGCCCACTGCGGGTGCCTGGCCTCGCTGCCCCGGGTGCCCGGGCTTTGGGGCCCCGGGTGCCTGGTCGAAGCCGCCCAGCCCCCTGCACCGACCCCGGGTGCCCGGGCCTGAGTCCCCCGGGTGCTCGGCCCCTCCTCCTCCGGGTCCCTGACCGGTGCGAGTGCCCGATCCCTTTACCTCGGGTGCCCGCACCACACCGAGAGCATGCGTGCCTCCTTGGGGCTTTGTCCTTGTATCCCCCCTCCTCTCTTATTTCGTCCCTAAACTATATAAGGGCATCACCTAGCTCATTTAGAGGATAGCTAAGAATAGACACAAATCATAGAGCTTAACTCATGTACCTCCCCTTGTGGGATTCCTCTTGAGAGAGAAGACTCCATTGGAGTACAAGACCTCCGTTGGAGAAGATCCCTAGGGATTCAAGCCCTCCTTGAGGGAAGGATATACCTAGATCATCAAGCCCTCATCTCCTTCATAGGATTTGGGATGAACTCTACCATGTATCTTGTTTCCCTTTGATTGTTCATGTACCTTGTGGATCTTGTGTGTTTGTTGGTCTAGTGGATGTGTGATTGGACTTGTTCTAGAGTGTTCCTCTTGTTTTCTCTCTTGTGTTCATTTTGTTCTTGGGGATTCCCCCTCCAATTCGTGGAAGATCTTCACTTAGGGTTCCACCCTACAACATCTTGGTACCATGAGCCACGTTTATCACGAAATTGGAGCCTCTCCTCTTTGTTTTCTAGCCTAATTTTGTTGTGTTCTTCCCAATTTCGAAAATTCCCCACCAAAAATAGCCCCAATTTTTTGTGTGATTTGTTGGTTTGATGAGGTTTTGTTGGATTTGATCCATGGATTTGCTTGGTTTTAAGTGGATCTAACCTTCCCCCCATCCATCTCCACCTTTCTCTCCACAAAATCCACCAATTTCTCCCATTTTCCCACGAATTTTTTCCCAAATCCGACACCTGCGGGCACCCAGACCTCAAA
>NC_041387.1:267520608-267534328 GCF_002162155.2 Triticum dicoccoides
GGGTGCCCGCACCCCAAACCCCAGGCACCCACACCCCACCCGCACCCCCGGGCTGTTTTCCTCGGACCACCCCGGGTGCCCGCACCTTCCACCCCCGGGCACCCGCACCTCCCAGAATCAGCCGCGTGCACTTTACGTTTTTCCTCATAACTTTCACTCCCGAACTCCGATTTGGGTGTTCTTTGGCTCGTTGAAAAGCTAGCGACGTGTCTGAGCTTCTCATCTTGGTTTTACCACAAGTTGAATCCATCAAAAATTTGGCATTTTGGCATCTTTGCCTCGGCCATCCACCATATCATCCGCAAAAACACCATAACTTTCCGCAACCTAACCCATTTTTGCTCCATATAGCATTTGTGGTTGCTTGTGGGGTGACTTGAGTCTCCTAAGGTGTTTCGTCTACTTAGGGACGGTCTCTTAGTCATCAACCACCACCACCACTTCCGCATTGCTAACTCCGGAACCACCTACACATTCCGCTACCACCATTTGACATTTTCCTTGAGATTTTGAGTTCGCAGTTTTTTACCGTTTCCTAGGGTGTTTTGGCTACTTAGGGACGGGTCTACATCATCTTGTATCTACACCGCCACTCATCATCGCCGCGAGGTCGTCATCGACATCGACCACTTCACCAATTTGACACCCTAACCGTAAGCAAGAATGGTAACCTCCATATCACATTGGTATCGTGGTATCCCATCATTGTACATTCATTCTTGCCTTTACATTGTTAACCCCTTAGCCCATTTTGCGTCACTTGCCTAGCGAGACTAGCCATTTGAGTATTGCCGGCATTGTTACTTGTGCACATTAGTGATCCGTACCTTCCATTGCATACATACCATATCATATTGGTGTCATCTTGGTATCATCATATCATCGCTTGTGTCACAAGATTGTTCCCACATATACACAATTGCTATCTTGGTTTTTGCATTTTGCATAAGTGGCCATATAAAAAAAAGAATAAGCTTTTAAGCAAAAAGAGAGCAAAGAGCTTGTGAGCAAGAGCCATAGCATCATACCACATTGCACATAAGATTGTCATATCCGATCATCTTGGATCATCTTGAGAAAAACACCGGGAACATCATACACATAGCATACTTGGGATCGAAGGCTCATATATTTTGCATCTTATAGGTTGTGCATAAGTGTCGTATCCGCCTATTGAGCAATCGTGCTAGCGTCTCTCTTGAGTTATGCAACACGAGTGTTTTCCGTGGATTCCACATTTTGTGCTCATTCCTTGGTTGCACGACCCCATTTATCTATCCGTGTGTGTGTTTCCGTGTGCCACATATTGCTATTGGTCTACTTGTTTCACTTGCGAATTTGTGAATCTTTTCCAACATTATTGAATCTTGCTAACATTTTGCATCAAATTTTTGTGCCACTATCCTCACCGAGCTCCACCATAAGCTTTACTTGATAGGTGTGAGTGAACAAGTCCGGTACCAGTTCCACTATTCTTTCATCTCACATTGAGTGAAACGGGATACATCCGCAACTTTGGTAAAAGGTAACTTGGTATTGTTTATCTCATTTTCTACTCACCTCTACTCAAGTCTTCTGATGGATAGGCAAGGCATTTCATCTCCGGTCTTCCACGACAACGACAACGCGAACAACTACATCACCAAAACGTCCATCTTCGGGCTACAACGAGCAATGCAAGGCATTGAGTGAGTTGCCATCGACATTCGCCAAAACAAAGCAAGGATAAGGGACTACCTCGACACCAAGTTGGTCAAACAAAGGGATCAAGTATGAGACATGTTGGCCAACTACAAGTCTTCTTCCCCTTCGTCATCTTCAAGGCGGCGACGCTCAAGTGGCCAATCTTCGGAACGTCATCGAGCTCAAGCACTACAACACCATCCAGATGAAGCTGCTCATGATGTGTACACCTACAAGTCCCAACAAGCTCTACATCAAGCTACGGCCAGACATCATGAGCACAAGAGAAGACCGCGAGACAAGCACCACCAAGATGGACTTACGACTACTACGACCAGTTCGACATCTTCGCCAAGTGTCATCAAGGCATCTTCGCCTTTGGACGTATGTCATCTTTGCCTACCTCCGACGAGTACGCCTACATCGGCCTTCCTCCACGGCGACGGTGACGAGATGATCGAGCATGGGATTTTCCCTTCGGTCATGGAGGAGAGCGATGATGTGTCATCTTCGGCCTTCATCCACGGCGATGACGACAAGATGGTTGAGCATGGGATTTTCCCTTTGACCACGGCAACATATGATGACTTGAGTGACTTTTTCCACCATATGGATAGTGAGAGTGACTTCACCACTAGCCCCATATATGATGAGTTGCCACAATTCCAATGTGAGGAGAGCCACAACCCCCACCACTTGAGTGAGATGAGTGACTCCACCATATGTGACATTGCGTGCACCTACCTTGAGGGAGTGAGTGAGCCACCACCACATAGAGAGAGTGAGGAAGTTGATAGGGCACGTGAGGCCATTTTCATTGCTAAAAACTTGACCTCTTCCTCTATTGTGTTTTCTCATTTGGTGCTAGGTCCCATATATGATGATGCGCCGATCCGCGATGACTTTGTCCTTCCTATGGATAAGACGATGGCCATGGTGGAATATGATGCACCCCCACATGGTTCCATCAAGATGAAGATGATGACCACCATTATTTTCCACCTCACCTACAGCACACGAGTGGAATGACATCGGTAACATAGGTGATGGTGATGCTCTTGTCCCACTAGTGGACATTCTAGACATTGATTGCTTGCATGATGTTGACCCACCTATTACCATGCTTCATGATAGTATGATTTCCCCATGCAATGATTTACCCATTTATGATGAGTTTGATGATTGCCATGCGGAGTCTAGTAGTTGTGATGCCATGTTACATAGGATTTCTTGTGATAATTCTCTTGGTCACATCATGTTTGATAATCCGCTTGACTTGTCATATGCTATGCATGAGATCAATCATATGTCTTATTTGCAATATCATCATAGTGACTATGCATATGCCATTACAATTAATCCAATTTGAACATATGGCATAGATGACAAGCCCATGGTCATTGGCTTTTGTTTTTAATGCAATGATATTGCCATGCTTCCTTTACATGATTTGCGTAATTCATCTGCTATACCATGCCGTGACCACATAGAACTAAATATGCTTTGTTTTGGATGTTGTCAATATTCTCCATGTGATGTTTCCAATATTGCTCATGAGGAGACCCCCATAGTTTCCTCATACATTTTAGGAGATTTTGATTCATCCTATCCATTGCATGATTCCAATACTTGTGTGCACAATATGCTTCCCATGAATAAACATGCTATTGATGTGCCATATACATCTATGCTAAATTTGCATCCCCATCGTGTCATACACAATAACTATTCTTTCATGATGGATGACATGTTCTTATACCATGCATAAAATTTCTTTGAGCGATGCTTATCTTGTGCTAACTCACATGTGCACATACACATCATGATGGATGATGTGTACATTTACCACGCACACACTTTCTTTGGTTTGTGTCTCTTTTGTGTAGATACCCGTGAATACTTGTCAACCTCACAATCCCATGAGTTGACAAAACGAGCTCTAGAGAGCAACGATGACTTGGGATCCCTTGGAGTGTCTTTCCCACCGCTCTCTTCGTGCAAAGACTTCGTGCATTTCTTCTACATGGCTTTCACATGGTTATGGGTTATCGTCCATTACATCTTATATGCCCATCTTGCCATGTTCACTTTGCATGATATGCTCATTCCTATGCCTTTGCCATGCATTTGTGACCCATGCTTTGCATTACACATGATGATTGATTCTACTACTTGTATGTGTATTTGCAAGCTTGGTGAGATATTGCTTGTTATTGCCATGTTTGCTATGTGCCCTATGCCTACGATGATACTATGATCTTGCTTTGTGTTCATGCTCGCGATATGTCATGTGCATTGCCTATATCTCTTATTTGCTCACATGACATGATTGCCATGATTTCCTGTAGTGTGTTGCATCTTCGCTCCACTAGTTTACACAACTTGATTTCTATGCTTTCTCATGTTGCATCCAATTCTTGGATTACTTGCTCCTATCATATGTTTGGTTGCAACAATGTCATCACTTCACATATGCCATGTCCCATTGCTTGTAACATGATTGACTTGATTGCCTCGCACATGTTTCAAAATTGCAACATTATTTGTGTTGAGTGCCTCACTTTCTTCAACACACCATATGCACATTATGCTTGGATTGTATTGCACTTGCCCCATGTGTTTAGGCACTATATTTCATTTGGTGTTGTGAATGACTCTTATGCCTACCATAGACCATTTGTCGAGCGCTTTATGCATGTTTTCTATGATCTTGAGGTCGATGCTTGCTATCTTGTCAAACATATTTGCATTGCTACCTCACATTTGAATGCTTGTTTCTATGTTGTCTTTGCTTGTGCTCAATTTATGTTCTTACATGCCATGTCACAATCCCTTGTCATACCATATATTATGCTTGATGACGACACTTATTTGGTGACTCACCTCTTGAATGCTTGGTTATGCACTAACGGTAACCACATTTGTTTTTCCAAGTGTTTGTTATACTTTCTCCTTTTGCAGGAATCACGAGACGGTGCGACATTGGAGAGTGCCCGTTTCGAGCTTCAACTTGATAAGAGCTTGGTGGTTGTCCACTTCTACACGGCGACGCCCACTCTTTACCATGGTGATGAAGATCACGATCCATGGACGGATCTCTCCCAAGGGTGGGGGGGAGATGATGCGGAGCATCCCTTGATCACTCACACCGACACTCCATCACCACCGCAAGCATCAAGAGGTCCAATGACAAGAACACATGCACGCAACATTGAGACCGAGGTCACTTCTTTCCTCTCCGAGTTTCAGTTGGTTTCACATGAGAATGGGATTCTACCTCAAAGAGATACACTATGCATTCTTAGGTACTTCGGATATCGTCACGATGAAGCATGGAGGAATCACCAAGTTCACCGAAGACCTACGGAGGACAAAGACCTGGACACACAAGAAGAAGGAGAAGGAGAGAAGCGAGAAGAACGAGAGGAGTCAGAGCTCCCTGGACACCCCGGGTGCCCGCACTCTTTGGCACCGGGTGCCCGGCCGCTCCCTAAGCATCGCCCCCAGCTGGCCCCGGGTGCCCGGCCGCTCCCAGCCGCCGGCCAAGCCGCCCCGGTTGCCCGGGTCACCTCCAGCCGCCGGCCCAGCCCACTCCGGGTGCCAGGCCTCGCTGCCCCAGGTGCCCGAGCCACCTCCCGCGCCGGCCCAGCACACCCCCGGGTGCCCGGCTGAAGCCACCCAGCCCCTTGCACCGACCCCGGGTGCCCGGGCCTGAGTCCCCTGGGTGCCCGGCCCCTCCTCCTCCGGGTCCCTGACCGGTGTGGGTGCCCGGTCCCTTTACCCCGGGTGCCCGCACCACACCGAGAGCCCGCGTGCCTCCTTGGGGCATTGCCCTTGTATACCCCCCTCCTCCCTTATTTCGTCCCTAAACTATATAAGGGCATCAGCTAGCTCATTTAGAGGACAGCTAAGAATAGACACAAATCATAGAGCTTAGCTCATGTACCTCCCCTTGTGGGATTCCTCTTGAGAGAGAAGACTCCATTGGAGTACAAGACCTCCATTGGAGAAGATCCCTAGGGATTAAAGCCCCCTTGAGGGAAGGATCTACCTAGATCATCAAGCCCTCATCTCCTTCATAGGATTTGGGATGAACTCTACCATGTATCTTGTTTCCCTTTGATTGTTCATGTACCTTGTGGATCTTGTGTGTTTGTTGGTCTAGTGGATGTGTGATTGGACTTGTTCTTGAGTGTTCCTCTTGTTTTCTCTCTTGTGTTCATCTTGTTATTGGGGATCCCCCCTCCAATTCGTGAAAGATGTTCACTTAGGGTTCCACCCTACAACACAACTCCCCTTGGACCTTCTTAGTAAAAAGAGTGGGGTCGATTTTCCCAATTTCAAACCCCACGATCTTGCAACAACTTGGTAAGGTGCTCATAGCATGCACGTGGGGCTTGTTTAAGGCCATAGAGTGCCTTATAGAGTTGGTACACATGATTGCGGAACTCAGGATCCTCAAACCCCGGGTGTTGTTTGACATACATCAACTCATTAATAGGACCATTAAGAAAAGCACTCTTCACATTCGTTTGTTGCAACTTGAAGTTATGATGAGAAGCATAAGAAATCAACAAACGAATATATTCAAGGCCAGCAACGGGAGCAAAGGTTTCACCATAGTCGATACCCTCGACTTGGGATTAGCCTTGTGCTACCAAACGAGCCTTGTTGCGAACGATAATCCCATGAGCATCTTGCTTGTTCTTGAATATCCACTTGGTTCCAATGACATTATGGTTCCCCATTGGCCTTGGCACCAATCTCTACACCTTGTTGTGCTCGAAGTTGTTGAGTTCTTCATGCATGGCATTGAGCCAATCCAGATCCTCGAGCGCCTCGTAGACCATTTGGGGTTCAACACAAGAAACAAACATGTTATGTTCACAATAGTTTGCAAATTGTCTACGAGTGCTTACCCCCTTTCTCAAACTTCCAAGCACATTCTTCATAAGATGATCTTTGGTAGTGAGCTCGGAAGCAATCTTAGCGGCACAACGCTCCAATTCCTCCTCAAGAGATAGTTGAGGAGCGGTAACTTGATCATCTTGAGCGTCGTCTTGAGCTTGTTCTTGATCTTGAGCTCTCTCTTGATCTTGAAGTTTCTCTGGAGGGAGAACTTGACCGTGGGCATCACTTGGTGGTTCACCGCCATCTTGAGATTGATCTTGCCCTTGATCTTGTTCACTTGGTTGAGGGCCTTCACTTTGTTCTTTGGAACCATGTGGGTCTTGGGTTGGTGATGGCTCCACTTGAGTGGAACTTTGTCCTTCTCCTTCAGCCACAAGGGGTTCCTCAATGGGTAGGATATGACTAACACCCATTCTTCTTATGGCTTGGGGAGGAATTTCATCACCTACATTACAAGTACCACTTTGCTCCACTTGCGAGTCGTTATTCTCGTCAAACTCCATGTTACATGACTCCTCAATGAGACACTTGTTGAGGACACGATAAGCAAGAGAATTTGTAGCATAACCAACAAATATGCCCTCATGAGCTCGAGCCTCAAATTAGACAAACGAACACCTTTCTTGAGAATGAAACACTTATAACCGAACACCCGGAAGTACTTGACGTTGGGCTTGTTGCCGGTAAGTATCTCATATGGAGTCTTGTTCAAGCCTTTGCGGAGATAGAGCCGATTGGATGCATGAAAGCGGTGTTGATGGCTTCGGCCCAAAAGTTGTAGAGAGACTTTAACTCCGCCATCATGGTCCTTGCCGCGTCCATCAACGTCCGGTTCTTCCTCTCTGCTACAAAATTTTGTTGAGGGGTGTAAGGTGCGGAACATTGATGCTTGATCCCCTCATCATTAAGAAACTCATCCAAGGTGTAGTTCTTGAACTCAGTGCCGTTGTCACTTCTTATTGTCAAGATCTTTGCATTGTGTTGACGTTGAGATTCATTTGCAAAGTCGATGACGGTTTGTTGAGTCTCACTCTTCCTCTTGAAGAAATATACCCAAGTGTATCTTGAATAATCATCCACATTCACCAAGCGATACTTTCTACCCCCAAGACTGTCGGATTACGGGTTCCGCAAACCCTTGAAAGGTTCGAACTGTGGGGTGCATGTGGAGAACTCAACCTACCCAGCCTGCCTACTCGCGATCCTCCTAAGCCTAGCGCGACAAGATCGACGAGACAAAGGGACACAACAGTTTTATCTTGGTTCGAGCCACCTGGCGGTGTAATACCCTACTCCAGCGTTTTGGTGGATTGCCTCGAAGGGCTGAGGATGAACTAGTATAGTGGGTGAATTGGCCTCAGGAGGTGAGGTGTTCTTGAGCTAAAGAGAGCTGGTGAGATGTGGACTAGATCGGATGTGATCAGATCCCCCTCTATGGTGGTGGCTAAGTCCTATTTATAGTGGCCTTTGTCGTGGTTCTAAGACTGATAGTAGAAAGGGGGGTAGGTATGGAGAGGCAAGATCTTAGCTATGGTGAAGGTGTACACATGGGATTTACGAGTTCAGGCCCTTCTCAGAGGAAGTAACAACCCTACGTCTCGGTGCCCGGAGGCGGTCGACTGGATTATATGTGTGCAATGTTACAGGGGGTACAAACCCTTGTCTCAGAGGAGGGGGGTGGCTTATCTAGAGAGCGCCAGGACCCCAGTCGTCCTCCATTACAAGGGGCTTAATGTACATAAGTAGGGGCGTTACTGATAACACCAACCTTAAGTGTTATTTATGACCTTAAAGACAACGAAGTGAACGCCTGACCATTGCAATGCTGAGTGACTCCCGATCCTCGGTGGGTCGAGTGATTCCTTGAATGGTTGAGTGGCAATAGGTAGGGGGTCGCCCGAGTGATATGACTGGTCGAGTGGATTACACTCAACATCTTTGACTGGGGGTCTCTTGTTGCCTCTTGGACTTCTTATCTTCCAGGGTAGTGACCTTGGGTAGGACTTATGGGTCAGGCCCATTACCCTACCCCAGGTTTGTATCCTCATCAGTAGCCCCCGAATGAATTAAGGTTCGAATGGAATGTAGGTTGAAGTTGAACTTGTTCTGAGCTTTGCACCTCGCGAGTGTTTTCTGCAAGATGGAAAACTCACGTTGGTACTTCAGCGTCGATTCAGTCGCCTTGATCCATTCAGAAAGTTGCCGACTCAACTTATAGCACCATCGGCTGAGTGATGTCTTGGAGTGCAAAATCCTTTGCGCGATTGGTTGCAGTGTATCCCATATTTCACGGGATACGAAATTTCGTGGAAGCGCGCGGGATGGGGAGTGCCGAAGTAGGCGGAGCAGATAAATAGTGGTGCCTTGATTTCTGTGCCGCCTTTTTCGCCACGTACGTCGCGCGCGACTGTTGCAGGATTTGACAGGATTGCCTGGTCCCACGTGTTAGCCACTCGGAAGCAGCCCTTTATAAGCCGACGAGGTCGAGGCGTCTGCACTATGCACGCCTATTTCTCTTTCTTCTTCACCTGCTTCTCCACCGCATTCAGCTCTTCTGCTCTCGACGCTGCCGCTCTGCCGCCATGGTGAAGGACAAGACAGCGGCGCTGGACCATGCGAAGAGGGCGACGGGGGCGGCGAAAGGCAAGAAGCAGAACCGCAGGTCATCATCACGCGTGGGGCTACCGCCAAGCTGGATCCAGGGCGATTGGATCCGGTCTTCACTCCGGCAAGAAGATCTCGATGACCTGGCGGAGTCCGGACTGATTGCCAAGGGTGCGGCCAAGGCTGCCCGAGGGGCGACGGAGCCGCAGCCTCGACCGGGTGAGCGTGTACTGCTCACCACCCACGTCGACCGGGGATTTTCGCTCCCCCCGCACCCCTTCTTCCGGGGTTTCCTAAACTTCGTCGGTGCTCAACTCCATCATTTTTCTCCCAACACCATCACGTACCTGGCCGCGTTTGTGTTGATGTGTGAAAACTTTTTGGGGTGTCGACCGCACTGGGGCCTTTTCAAACATATCTTCACCATCCGATCCTAGTCGGTCAAGAAAGCAAAAACGAGTGACTCGAAGACCCATGTCATCCAGATGTGTGGGGGTTTGGGTATTCAGAAGAGGCATAGGAGTTCTTTCCCTACTACGACTCTCCCTGAATCGGTTAGAGGCTGGCAGTCGACCTGGTTCTACTGCCAGGATGTCGCAACTCCAGGTCAGTAGACTGGCCTTCCCCACTTCACATTCGACCGTGTTCAGACTCCTTCTCCACTGAAAGTGACTGCTGCTGAGAACGTGGAGACGAAGATGTTGGTTGAGAAAGTGGTCCAACTGATTAATGAGGGTGTCACTGGCCTGGACCTGCTGGAAGTGTTCCTCAGTCGATGCATCCAGCCTCTTTAGGCTCGTGACCATCCTATGTGGCTGTACTCCGGATCTGACGACATCGCTTGGGTCCATCCAGAGGAAGTGCCACCCAAGACCATGGCCATGTGGTTGAAGAGCATCACAGGCAACCAGGACAACCCCATAGGAGCCAGGCGAGTCATCCCCTTCAGCGACGACAATCAACCCAACAAGGTATGCTCTTTATTCTGACTGTCTTGCATATATGTTCCGACTGTACTTGATGTCGACTGACTTATACTCGACTTTTTGTCTTGTAGGTTTTCACTGAGATGTATTCGATGCCCAACGGCAACCAAGCTCTGGAGCAGGACCAGGAGGGAGAGGCTAGCACAGAGGAGAGCGGCGAATGGGAGTCTTCGGATGTAGAGGATGAGGAGGAGAGCGAGGAGTCGGACGACGAGGAAGAAGTCGACTCGCCGCCGTGCTCCGAACGCTGATCCAAGAATCACCATGACCCGGTGGGCGGGCGTGGGAAGAATGTGGCTTCGAGTACCCACACTCAAAAGCGCACTCGGACGTCGACTCCGGAGCCGACGGAAAAGGTCGCTAAGCAGCCCAAGGTTGCTCCTCTAAAGGCTCGGAAGACTTTGCTGCGGATCTAGATGGACGTCCCTATTGCTTCGGGGTGAGTATCTTGCTTGTGTTTATATAGGCCGACTGAAGTTTTTGTTCTGACCAACCGGATCATGTATCTTTCTAGCCCCACGTCTGCTGCCACTGACATGGACATCGACAAGGCGCCAGGAGACGAGGAGACTGATGATGCGGCCACCTCTCGAGCTGGTAAGTCCGTTCGATCAGGCTTAATTTAGCCAAGTGGATCGCAAGTCGGCTGAATTTATGATATTTCTCTCTTTCTGTAGTTCCTCAAGAGGTTGTCGTGCTCCTTGATGAAGAAGAAGAAGAAGCGCCTCTACAGGAGAGGAGGAAGAGGAGTGGGGCTCGAACATGAAGATGCTTGAAGTTCAAGTCCCTCAGTCGACGCCGGCGCTTGAGGCGGTGGTCGAACGTTCCGGAGATCTGGTTCGGACCAACATCACATTTGCCAACCCGCTGACGACTGATCATCCGTCAGGATCGACTGCTCCGACTCCTGCCGCTCTAGTGCAACTCCATGCGTCTGACCCAATAGCTGCTTCGACTGCCTTGGAGCCATCACTCTTTGCTGCATATCAGACCCCAGATGACTCACCGAGTGCTGCCAGGGAGGCTCTTTGCCAGGTGAACCTTGTCATGGCGCAGGTGAAGGTGATGCATGAGGCTAGTCAAGTGGCTTATAACGCCAACACTGCCCTGCAGACCAATGTTTAGGTCAGCAAACTCTGACTGAACTTTTGAATGTTGTTTTATATCCAATCACCCACTGGGGTCTGCCTTTGTTTAGAGTTTAGGAAATCTCCCACTTCACTCGACTCAAGCTGAGTCTTAGTAATCTGTCTGGACCAGTGGGGGCACGACAGTCGCTGCTGAGTGTTCATCTGAACCAGTGGGGGCACGCTAAGTGCACCCACTGGGTGTAGTCCCCAAGACCACGGTCGACTGCTGGCGTAACTTTTCACTGTCATTGTCTCTTATTTTTGTCGACTGACATATCTCTCTCGCTGACTGCAGAAGTCTTGTGATCTTGGAGCTCGACTTTCCGAGTTAAAGAAGAAGCATATCAGCGTTGAACTTGATCTTGAACTCAGAAAGAAGAACCTCAAGACTGCTCAACAAGAGACGGCCATCATGGGAGGTAACCATTCGACTCTTGCCTACTTAGTAGCTCGCGTCTTTCACTGCTTTTTCTTTCAGTCTCTCTGAACCGAGTGACTTCATACAAGTAGATGTGCATAGTGAAAATCATCAACTTTAGGCTCGTCTGAAGAGTGTTGTTTCTTTAGAGAGAATGAAGTAAGCTTTGGAGAAGAAGGACCATGACCTTGCTACTGCTCAGAAGGAAGCACGTGAGAAGACAATGCTTGCGGACCAGAAGCTGGCTTCAGTCGGCAAGTTGGAAGAGGAGAACGCAAAGTTGAAGACCGCCATCTCGGAAGCCAATCGAGAAGTAGAGCAACTGAAGAAGGACAAGGAGAACCAGACTACTGAAGTTGTAGGCCTCAAAACCAAGACAGGCAAGTTAGAGTCCTATCTGGGACAACTTGCCACGAAACTAGTTCTGAAGCTTGAAGGTATAGTCACTTGACTGGTTAATTGTCGTTGATCAAAGTATGTTGTAATATTGTCGACTCATTATTTTTTGCGATGGAACAGAACTTTGCCAGGATTTTGAAGCTAAAACCGGGCGGGTCGAGACAGGTCTCGACCCCATCAATTGTCCCGTGAAAGATGACGTTGCGATGAACTTGCTGCAATAGGAATCACGCTTGGACAACATTGTTGCCTATCTGGCTCGACTGAAGGCTGCGATGACCCAAGTGGACGCCGAACTCTGGCCTCAGGCGGAACTTTCTCAAGACCTCGAGTCGCTGATGACTTGACTCAATAAGATTCCTGGCCAAGTGCAAGAGTGAAAGAAGTCATCTGCTCGCTGTGGCGCTGACGTCGCCCTATCATTGGTTCGAGTGAAGTGCAAGGAGGCTAGAGAAGACAAGTTGGCGGCCCTCAAGGTTGTGAATACTAAGAAGCACTCCTTCGAGTCCTTCATGGACACCTTCCTTGAGGCAGCTACTCGTATTGCTGACAGCATCGACCTTGACAGCTTCCGCGATTCAGCCAACCCTTCTCCTGCCGAGTGACTGAAAAAACATTATGCTTCACCCTCATTTGCCTTGGGACTGAAAAAACATTATGCGAGCATATCGTTGAAACTCCTTCGGGCCTGATGCCCGAGTACTTTAATCTGCGGTTAGAAACCTTTGGACTTATCTTTGAATATGTTGTGTTTATCTTCGAGTGAAACTCGTTCTTCTCTCGGATTGGTTTTTGTACTTTCGATCCAGCTTGTGAGGAAGAATCCGCAATCAACCTGTTGGACGAGCCTTGAGCAGCATTGATCATCTCATCAGCAAGGCACTCAGCAACGGTCTTGACGTTCCTGACAGCAGTTTGCCTTGGCGCCAGCCATTGAATGGGCCTTTGACAGTGCACACAATCTCGTCCTTCTTCTTGACGGTGCAGCCCCGGAGGAGAGGGGGGGGGGGGTCGTGGTCGACCCGCACCACTCGGCAGGATTGATCAGCTCATGGAAGCAGCTCGTCTTGGCGCTGGCCATTGTATGAGCCTTTGGCAGCATTGATCAGCTCATCAGCGAGGCATTCAACAATGGTCTTGACGTTCCTGAAAGTGGCTCGCCTTGTCAAGATGCTCAATCTTGTCCTTCTTCTTGATGGTGCAACTCTGAGGAGGTGGTTGTGGTCGACCTGCACCTCGCTGTCTTTGTGGATCGGAATGGAGCGTATGGCTAAGTCTCCGAGCGAGAAGATTAGTTTCCACTCGGAATGTACTTTCAAACTTAGGCTGGACTGCAGCTAAGCCCCCGAGTGGGAGGATTGCTCACCACTCGGTAGGATTTTTCAAACTTAGGCGAGTACTGGACTGCAGCTAAGCCCCTGAGTGGGAGGATTGCTCACCACTCGGTAGGATTTTTCAAACTTAGGCGAGTACTGGACTGCAGCTAAGCCCCCGAGTGGGAGGATTGCTCACCACTCGGTAGGATTTTTCAAACATAGGCGAGTACTGGACTGCAGCTAAGCCTCCAAGTGGGAGGATTTCTCACCACT
>NC_041387.1:267534939-267539578 GCF_002162155.2 Triticum dicoccoides
GCGAGTACTAGACTACAGCTAAGCCTCCGAGTGAGAGTCTGGCTCACCACTCGGTAGGATTTTCTAACACTTAGGCGAGTACTGGACTGTAGCTAAGCCTCCGAGTGAGAGGCTGGCTCACCACTCGGTAGCATTTTCTAACACTTAGGCGAGTACTGGATTGCAGCTAAGCCTCCGAGTGAGAGGCTGGCTCACCACTCGGTAGGATTTTTTAACACTTAGGCAAAAGGGATTCGCAGCTAAGCCTCCGAGTGAGAGGCTGGCTCACCACTCGGTATGATTTTCTCTTCAACTTAGGAGAAACGGATTCGTAGCTAAGGCACCCACTGGGGGAGTTTAGAACATGTAAAAAATGAACAACAATCATTCGGAAGACTGTAAAATCATGTCTTTTGATAATCAAACTAAAAGGTACTTCTTATTACATCTCAATAGTCTGAATACTTTAAGAGTAAAAGGGGAGGAGCAGTTCCGCATTCCAAGTGCGTGGCTCATCTTTATTGTGCTCGACGTTGAAAAGATGATATGCTCTGTTGTGAAGCACTTTGGTGACGATGAAAGGGCCTTCCCAAGCAGGAGCCAGCTTGTGTGGTTTCTGCTGGTCCACTCGAAGAACCAGGTCTCCTTCCTGAAATGCCCGACCTCTTACGTTTCTGGCATGGAATCGACGCATGTCTTGTTGATAAATGGTCGACCGGATAAAGGCCATCTCTCTTTCTTCTTCCAAGAGATCGACTGCATCTTGCCGAGCCTGTTCTGCTTCCTGTTCTGAGAAGAGCTCGACTCGGGGCGCATTGTGGAGCAGATCACTCGGGAGTACGGCTTCAGCTCCGTAGACTAAGAAGAATGGAGTTCATCCAGTCGACCGATTAGGAGTTGTCCTCAATCCCCAAAGTACTGATGGAAGTTCATCGACCAAGGCCCCTGCTGCATGCTTGAGGTCACGCATCAATTGGGGTTTCAGTCCCTTGAGAATCAATCCATTTGCTCTTTCAGCCTGCCCATTCGTTTGAGGATGGGCGACTGAAGCGTAATCGACCCTCATGCCTTGGGAAGCACAAAAGGCTCTGAATTCGTGAGAGTCAAAGTTCGACCCGTTATCCGTGATGATGTGTGCGGAACACCATATCTGAATATCAATTCTCTGATGAAACTTACAGTTCTACTTGCTTCAAGGTTTTTAATGGGCTTGGCTTCGATCCATTTGGTAAACTTGTCGACTGTCGGATTTCGGGTTCCGGCAGACCCTCTAGATTCGAACACTGGGGTGCGCATGGAGATTTCACCCTCTGCCTACCTACACCTCACCGCCTCGCTATGGTCTAAGCAATCAAAGGAACAACACAAGAGACACATAGTTTATACTGGTTCAGGCCACCATTGTGGTGTAATACCCTACTCCAGTGTGTGGTGAGGTGGATTGCCTCTTGGGCTGGTGATGAACAATACAAGGAAGAACAGCCTCGCGAGGGTCTGTTCTTGGCTGGTGCGATGAACTACTAGGGGGAGTTCAGTCGCTCTCTCTACTGGTTTCCTGGTGAGGATCCCATTGCCTCTATCTTGTGGTGGCTAGCCCTATTTATAGGCAAAGGCCCTGGGCCTCGTCCCAAATATTGAGCGGGAAGGGCGCCAACAATTGGCCATTTTGAAGGGGAACATCTAGTACACTTATCCTGACTAAAGTTGGTCCTTGCCTGCCAAAGGCTCTGGTAGTGACGCCGGCTTGGGCTCCACGATGACCTCCATCCTGCCATTCTGCTGGTCTTGGTCTTGTTGCACCGAAATGGATGCCTTTGCTTGATGCTCTCGCCTGCGCTTGCTCCCTTTGCACCAAAGAGGAAAGGGAGGACACTGTGCGGCCTGGCGCCCGCCTGGCGCCCTTGGTCGTCATGGCTTGCATCACGGGAACCTCGTGAGGTACCCCGCCTTGATCTCTCCGCCTCCTCGCAAGCCAGCCTGACAAGGCCGTGCCTGAGGAAGCCTCCTGTCGTCCGCCCCGCGAGGCTTGGCCCCTCGCGAGGGTCTTGAGCTCGTGCTGATGAAGATGGGCCATGCTGGGCCACCCCTTGAGCCATGCCGCAGGCTACAGGCAGGCAAGTCTGGGGATCCCCGTTCCCAGAACGCCGACAGTAGCCCTCGGGCCCAAGGCACGCCCGGAGTTGGCTGAGCAGAGAGGCGAAGGGGCAAGTGCGAAGCGTCGCGGGCCCTAACAGCCTGCAGCCTTGGGCGCCACATGGCGGTTGATTGGACGTGGGCGGCTCCTCTCCCCCATGACGCCTCGGCAACTGCATGAACTGACAAGTCCCTGCATGCAAAAACTGGTCATGATTACCTGCGATTGTGGAAGCCGACGGTTGGCCTCCCCTGGCTATAAATACGGAACAGCGCGAGCTATTCCAGTTCATCTTCCTCTGCTACTTCTCCTCTTCTTCATCTTCGCAACTGCTCTGCCTTGCCGCAATGGCGCCGATACGCCAGTTCTCCGCAGAAGAGAAGGGAAAGGCCCCCCGAGAGGGCCCTGACCCGCTTCCACCAAAGAAGCGGTTAGTCCTCTACCGCCGAGATGAGGGCGCGCGGCAGGAGGTGTCGAGGCCTTGGTGCGAGGGGCCGCCGCCAGGGTTTCCACTCGTACGCCCACCTTGAGGGACCTACAGGAGCTGATGCTGAGCGCCATGGATGACGCCACTATTGGCACCGGCGGGTCACGGTGGTGCGCGTTGTCCCTCCTGGAGTTCACGCTGAGGGCTCCTCCCAAGAGTTTGTGCTCCACGCCGCCATGCCTCCTCGATCTTGGATTCGCCTTCCTCCTTCCTTCGCCTTTGAGATTGCGCCGAGGGGGCCTTTCAGGCTCTGGCTGCAGCATGCCGATTGCCAGACTCCTGCAACCAATGCGGATGTCGAGGTCGTTGCTCCAGGTAAGGTCTTCATGACCCGGGGCTGGGGCGAGATCGCCCGGGTTTGCAGGACGAGGGGCGCCCTCGCGATCCACCTGGAGTTTGACGGTGCTTCCATGATGCTCTTCAAGGTCTTCGATGAAGATGGGCGTCGGCTGGAGTGTTGTCCCAGAGGCAGCGGCCGAAGCCCCGGAGCGGCAAGGACCAGGCCTGCCGTCGCACATTTTTCCAGCAGCTCCTCAAGCGGCGAGGGCACCGGGGGATCCAGCGACTCTGCCGAGCTCTTCGCGACTCCGGAGATGAGCGACGACAGCTACGAGCCCTCGATCCTGCGCCACTCTTGGAGCAGGACGGGCTCGTTAGGACACCGTCGTCTCTGATCTAGATGAGGTTGGCGTCGGTGCCTGGCGGCCCACTGTTGATGATGGCGTCTGCCACGACGGTTCCCGTAGTTAGGACTCCTTAGGATACGCGTCTTTTGTCCCTGCGAAGAGCCAAGAATACACCCCGTGGGGGCTTGTAAGGTGTCTGTAGCTCCGTTTGTCAATATGATCCTTATCGTGAAGTAGTGCGAGATGCTTATTCCGCCTTAGCTTAGTTTCTTCCTTCAGACCTCACGAGGGCTTGGCGCTCTGGGCTGACAGGTCCCGGTCCCAAGGCGGCTTCAGCCGTCGCTGGTATGCCAGGTCGTGATGCCGTGGTCAAGGCCAGGAGGTGAGCGGCCCAATGTCCAGTAAGAGCCCCTGAGTCGCGATGCTCAGGAGGTCCCCTTTAGCGCTCAAGCAGCTATCATTCAGTGAGAAAGGAATGTGACGTTGCTAACACGGGATTGCATTGGATGCGGTGACGGTGCTGCGATAGCTAGTGTTTCTGGAGAGTGACTTATCTCGAGGGTCAGGAAACACTTCCTGGTGCGGCGCTAGGTCCGTGCCTTGGTCGGCGAGGGGTTGCCTGGCGAGGTCTCCACGTGCCTCTTTCCTCTCGCCTCTGCTCCCCTTTCTGCTCTACGTCCTCGGGTCCCGGCCCTCGAGCGGGTCTCAGCCGTTACTGGTTTGCCGGGGCGCGATGCCGTGGGCAAAGCCAGAGGGTGAGGGCTGGAGAGCCGGTAGGAGCACTGAGTGGCGATGCTCAGGTACCCCCCCTTTAAACCGCAAGCGGTTCGCGTGGACGAGAGTGAAGAGGATGCCTTGAGAGCCTCGCCTGGCGCTTCTCCTTGGGGGAATCCTGCAAACCCACCACAAAAAGAGCAAAAGTCCGCTATGACACGCGGCGGTCAGCCGTTAGTTGCTTTGGAGAGGCGACGAGGCACTAAAGGCCTGACGAGGTGTATTGGGGCACCCGTGAGCCAGCACGGGACTCACGGGGCCCTACCCCAAGGCGGGTTGCGCCTAGCAATGGGCCTTAACTTGTGCTGTGTTCCTGCAAATTTGGCCAGATGCCGATGCTCTACTTCCTCGGGTCCCGGACCTAGAGCTAGTCTCAGCCGTCGCTGCTTTGCCGGGGCGCGATGCCATGGGCAAAGCCAGAGGGTGAGGGCTGGAGAGCCGGTAGGAGCCCTGAGTCGCGATGCTTAGGTACCCCCCCTTTAACGCGCAAGCTTGGTTAGATGTCGACGCTCTACGTCCTCGGGTTTCGGCCCTCGAGCTAGTCTCAGCCGTCGCTGGTTTGCCGGGGCGTGATGCCATGGTCAAAGCCAGAGGGTAAGGGCTGGAGAGCCGGTAGGAGCCCTGAGTCGCGATGCTCAG
>NC_041387.1:267539842-267582190 GCF_002162155.2 Triticum dicoccoides
ACGTGCAAGCTTGGTTAGATGTCGACGCTCTACGTCCTCGAGTCCCGGTCCTCGAGCTGGTCTCAGCCGTCGCTGGTTTGCCAGGGCGCGATGTCGTGGGCAAAGCCAAAGGGTGAGGGGTGGAGAGCCGGTAGGAGCCCTGAGTCCCAATCCTCAGGTACCCCCCCTTTAACGCGCAAGCTTGGTTAGATGTCGACATCAAGGAAGAAGAGGTGCCACGGACAGGCACCAAATAACAAGCATGATGGGTCGAATGCTTGGCCCGAAAATAAACGCAAGAGGGGTACACATCGCTTGGTCTAACCCGAGCGACTTGGGGATGATGTAGCCCGAGGGGCACACCCAACAAAGTAAGCTAAGAACACGAGCAAAAGGGATACACGCCGCAGGGACGGACCCACGCGGCCTGGGAATGATGCAGCCCTAAGGGCGCTCCCAGCTGCAAACGAAACTTGAAAGATGTCACCTGATAGTGTCGGCGACGAAGGGGTGTTGAAGTAGCAGACGTAGCGGGCTGCGGGAGCCGATCTTCACGAGCCCCCAGGCCCAGGAGCCTCGGGAGGCTCCAGAGGCGCTGGTGGCTCCTCGCGAACCATCTCCATCTCCGCCAGGACTGCAGAACGCCTGGCCTCCTGAGTCTCCAGGATGCTCCTCATGAGGCGCTGGCGCACCGCAGCCGCGTTCGGCAAGCCATAGGGCATGCGAACGTAGCTGTGGGGTGGGCCTCCATAGCGCCCCACACGTGAGGGCCAGAAGCGCTCCTGAGAGACGACTCGGTTGAGCCCAGGGATGTCGATGCAGACGCGCAGCTCGCCACCCTCACCTGGATGGGGAGCTGCGGCTGCCACTCATGACTCTTGACTCCTGCTACTCCTGTGTGATCTGACTGACGAACTCCTGAGGGTGTGGCCCTCCTTGCTTGGCTCCTTCCCGAGGGAAATGTGTTCTGAAACACACCTCCAAGTGGTTGCCAAGCGCCTCCCTCGTGACCTTAGCAAGGTCGGTGGCCCTCCAGGTGGGAGCCCCCGAGCCCTGCTTGAGGAGGGCGCCAGGCGCGCCTCCCTATGCGATAGAAGGAGCTACCCCCTGAGCAGGCGCAGACCCTGAGGGGCCTGCCTCCTGAGGGGTCGGGCCTGGCGATGTCTTCTTCTTCATGGGGTCGGTCTCAAGGAGCCTCCCACTCCCGCGATCTCGGTCTTCAAGTGATGCGGCCTAAAAAGCTCGTTCCAGGGAGCACACCGCGTCTCTTTCTTCACAAGGCACCGTGATGACTCCACCGCTCCCTGGCATCTTGAGGACATTGTAGCCGTGATGAGTCACGGCCATGAACTTGGTGAGAGCTGGGTAACCGAGGATGGCGTTGTACGGCAGGCGAATGTGGGCGACGTCGAAGTCTATGAGCTCGGTGCGGTAGTTGTTGCGCGCCCCGAAGGTGACAGGGAGGCGGACCTGCCCAATTGGAACTGTGGAGCCATCGTTTACGCCGGAGAAAGGTTTGGTTGGCTGAAGCTGATCGTAAGGCACTTGGAGATTGTTGAATGTCTCTACGGACAGGACATTGAGCCTTGCCCCGCCATCGATGAGGGTCCTGGTGACTTGCACATTGCTGATGACTGGGGAGCAAAGCATTGGGAGGACTCCGGCTGTGGCCGCGCACTTGAGCTGATCCGCTGAGCTGAACGTGATAGCGCATGCAGACCACCTGAGGGGGCGCGTGGCCTCAAGCTTGGGGAGGACTGCATTCACTTCGCGGGCGAACTGCTTGAAGATGTGTTGAGAGGCTGGGGCTTGAGCTCCGCCCAGGATGCAGGCGATCGCGCGCGGCTCCTGGAAGCCCCCAGCCCCCTCGTCCTGATGATGGTCCTCATTTCTCCTTGGTTGTGGCAGCAGTGGAGGGAGGCCTGTGTTTCCTTGTGGGCAATCCTCGTGAGGCCGATCCCTCCAGTCTCCCTCGCAAGGCTGATCCTGCCAGCGATCCTCGCGAGGTCGGTCGCGCCACCCTTGGCGAGGGCCGCGGTCTTCCCAGCGTCCTGCGTTCCTTCCTCCTCCTCGGCCATAGCCGCGATCATTGCGGCCGGGGCGTCGGCCGACCCTTTCTTCTCGCACGGCTTGGAGCTCTTGGCATTCGTCGGTGTTGTGGGTGTGGAGGTCGTGGTACACACAGTACCGGCTGCCCTTGAAAGACTCAGGCTGATCTCTGCCCCGCTTGGTATCTGGTTCTGCCGCGAGCACGGCAGCCCCCTTGCGCTTCACGTCCTTGGCCTTGGATTTCTTATCTTCTGGGTCGGCAGCTGGCAGCTCGAGGAGGGAAAGGCGCCCTTCCTCGGCCCTGGCGCACTTGGTTGCCAAGTTGAACAGCTCCAAGGAAGTGCACAGATCTTCATGCATCGCCAGCTCCTCCTTCATCTTGGCGTCACGCACGCCGTCGGAGAAGGCTGAGATGATGGCCTCCTCGGTCACCTTGGGAATCTTGAGGTGTGCGTTGTTGAAGCGCTGGATGTACTTCTGTAGGGTCTCCCCTGGTTGCTGCTTGATGTGGCGCATGTCGCTCACTGCAGGTGGCCGGTCGCGAGTACCTTGGAAGTTGGCGCTGAAACGGGTGCGCATCTCATCCCAGGAGGAGATCGTGCCTGGCGCTAGGTTCAGGAGCCAGGTGCGGGCCCCGTCCTTGAGTGCCATGGGAAACCAGTTCGCCATGACCTTCTCGTCTCCGTTGGCGGCTTCGATGCCCAGCTCGTAGAGCTGGAGAAACTCTGCAGGGTCGGCCGTGCCGTCGTAGCGAGGAGGCAGGTCTGGCTTGAACTTGCAGGGCCACACGACGCTGCACAGCCCGGTGGTGAAGGCGCAACATCCTGCCGTGGCCACGAGAGGCCTCTAGTGACGAGGAGCTTGGTCTTGCGGGCCCCCATGCGCTGCAGCTGGGAGCAGTGCGGGGTCTTGGCGCGCTGGGACACGAGCGTGGTCGTGACGGACTGGAGCAGGGAGCACTCGGGCAGCTTCTTGGGGGCGAGGAACCTCTTGGCAGCTCCGCTCTTGTTGTGCTCGCGCCGGACAGGGTGGGTTCCATCCAGGGGCCACGCGCCTTGGGGCCAAGGCACCTTCTTGAGGGGGAGGCGGCTGAGGCGCCCCCAGAGCTTCATTGCCCGCGCAGGGCAGGGCGCGGTGCAGCGAGAAGGACGGTGCGGGGGAGCCCCCTGCGGCACGGACGATCTCGGCGACGCGGTTGAGCCACTCTTCATAGATGTTGTCGATTGGGCGGTAGCGCAGGAGCTTGTTTGCCGCGATGAGCGCAGCTCGAGCCTCCATGGCCGCGCGGGGCGCGCGGGACGAAGAACCAGCCGAGGCGAGCGAGGGAGTGGCAGTGCGGCCGTCTCACCTCATGGATGGATGCTGGGACGCTGCTTGCTGCTCGTTCCCCGCCGGGCTGGTGGAGGCGTTGACAGCAGGCGACGGGGAATGGCGGGGGTGGCCGCCGACGGGGGCCGTCTGGGCGACACGGGAAGCGAGAGCGGCTCGGCGCTTGGCGCGGGCCCGACGAGCATCTGACATTGACGTGATGGTCGGTGAAGAACAGGGCGGCGGAAGGCGAATTCCGGCGCACCCCTAACTGGCGCGCCAAATGTCGGATTTCGGGTTCCGGCAGACCCTCTAGATTCGAACACTGGGGTGCGCGCAGAGATTTCACCCTCTGCCTACCTGCACCTCACTGCCTCGCTATGGTCTAAGCAATCAAAGGAACAACACAAGAGACACAGAGTTTATACTGGTTCAGGCTACCATTGTGGTGTAATACCCTACTCCAGTGTGTGGTGTGGTGGATTGCCTCTTGGGTTGGTGATGAACAATACAAGGAAGAACAGCCTCGCGAGGGTCTGTTCTTGGCTGGTGCGATGAACTACTAGGGGGAGTTCAGTCGCTCTCTCTACTGGTTTCCTGGTGAGGATCCCATTGCCTCTATCTTGTGGTGGCTAGCCCTATTTATAGGCAAAGGCCCTGGGCCTCTTCCCAAATATTGAGCGGGAAGGGCGCCAACAATTGGCCATTTTGAAGGGGAACATCTAGTACACTTATCCTGACTAAAGTTGGTCCTTGCCTGCCAAAGGCTCTGGTAGTGACGCCGGCTTGGGCTCCACGATGACCTCCATCCTGCCGTTCTGCTGGTCTTGGTCTTGTTGCACTGAAATGGATGTCTTTGCTTGATGCTCTCGCCTACGCTTGCTCTATTTGCACCAAAGAGGAAAGGGAGGACACTGCGCAGCTTGGCGCCCGCCTGGCGCCCTTGGTCTTCATGGCTTGCGTCATGGGCACCTCGTGAGGTACCCCGCCTTGATCTCTCTGCCTCCTCGTGAGCCAGCCTGAGGAGCCGTGCCTGAGGAAGCCTCCTATCGTCCGCCCCGCGAGGCTTGGCCCCTCGCGAGGGTCATGAGCTCGTGCTGATGAAGATGGGCCATGCTGGGCCGCCCCTTGAGCCACGCCACAGGCTGCAGGCAGGCAAGTCTGGGGACCCCCGTTCCCAGAATGCCGACATCGACTGCCACCAGCACATGGGTAAACCCACTCCTGCCAGTACTCAGAGGTCCAACCATGTCTAATCCCTAGATAGCGAAAGGCCAGGCGAGTGGAATAGTCTTCAGAGCTGACGCGGGCTTATGGGACATGTTGGAGTAAAACTGACAGCCTTCACATTTGTCCACTATTTCTTTTGCCATCTCGTTGGCATGTGGCCAGTAAAATCCGGCTCGGTATGCTTTGGCCACGATGGTCCAAGAGGATGCATGGTGACCACAGGTTTTCGAGTGAATATCATTGACGATCATTCGGCCTTCTTCTGGCGTGATGCATTTATGGCAGACTTCAGTTGCACTTTCTCTGAACAACTGACCTTTTATCACAGTAAAGGCTTTAGATCGCCGGACGATCTGTCGAACCTCTTCTTCATCGTCTGGAAGTTCTTTACTAAGAATGTATGCAACTTACGGCACTGTCCAGTCGGGAGTGACGACCAAAACCTCCATGACTAAGTCGACCACGGCTAGGATTTCGACTTCAGTCGGATCTGTGGCGCTCTTAGGCTGTGGGGACTCTTCAGTGAAAGGGTCTCCCTGAACTAAAGGTGAATGAATATGCTCCAAAAACACATTACTGGGAATGGCCTCTCTCTTAGAACCTATCTTTGCCAGTTCATCTACCGCTTGATTTTTCAGTCGGGGTATATGGTGAAGCTCCAACCCTTCAAACTTCTTTTCCAGCTTCCATACCGCATTGCAATAACCAGTCATGGCCGGGCCCCTGACATCCCACTCTTTCATCACTTGATTAACCACCAAATCCGAGTCACCGTAGACCATAAGGCGATGGACGCCGAGTGAAATCGCCATACGCAACCCGTATAAAAGTGCTTCATATTCAGCTTCGTTATTGGAGGAATCAAAATGAATCTGGAGAACATAGCTAAGCTTGTCTCCACAGGGAGATACCAATACTACCCTAGCACCTGAGCCATTCAGCATCTTGGAGCCATCGAAGAACATGGTCCAATGCTCTGAGTGAACTTGAGTCGGTAGTTGCTGCTCAATCCACTCGGCAAGGAAATCTGCGATTGCTTGGGACTTGATAGCTTTCTTCGCCTCAAACTTGATATCCAATGGAAGGAGTTCAATCGCCCATTTTGCCACTCGACCAGTTGCATCTCTGTTGTTCAGAATTTCAGATATGGTGCATCGCTGACGACTGTAATGGAGTGATCAGAGAAATAGTGTGCAACCTTCTTCGTCGTAATGTAGATTCCATAGACAAGCTTCTGATAATGTGGATATCGTTGCTTGGATGGATTCAAAACTTCAGAGAGATAATATACTGGGCGCTGAACCTTGTAAGCATTTCCGTCTTCTTCTCGCTCGACCGTGAGTACTATACTGACAACTTGTCTAGTGGCTGCAATATAAAGTAGTAAAGGCTCTTTGCTGATTGGCGCAGCAAGCACCGGCTGGGTGGAAAGCAGGGCTTTGATCTCTACAAACGCTGCGTCAGCTTCATCAGTCCACTCGAACTTATCAGATTTCTTCATCAATCGGTACAGAGGTAAGGCCTTTTCATCGACACGAGAAATGAATCGACTCAAGGCGGCCAAACAACATGTAAGCTTCTGAACGTCATGCACACGCACAGGGCGTTTCATTCGTAGAATGGTATCAAATTTTTCTGGATTGGTGTCAATCCCTCGTTCAGAAACGAGAAAACCGAGTAACTTTCCACCTGGAACTCTGAATGTGCACTTTGACGGATTAAGCTTGATATCATACCTTCTTAGGTTGGCAAAGGTTTCTGCGAGGTCAGTCAGTAGGTCGGAACCTTTGCGAGACTTGACCATAATGTCGTCCATGTATGCTTGCACATTCCGACTAATTTGAGTGAGCAGGCACTTCTGAATCATTCTCATGAATGTGGCTCCGGCATTTTTAAGACCAAATGGCATGGTAACATAGCAAAAGCACCTGAATGTGGTGATGAAGGCTGTTTTTATTTCATCAGGACCATACAGTCGGATCTGATGATACCCGGAATATGCATCTAAAAAAGACAAGCGCTCACACCCCGCCATCGAGTCAACAATTTGATCGATGGGGGGAGAGGGAAATGATCTTTCGGGCGGGCCCGATTGATATGCTTGAAATCAATGCACATACGAAGTGAATCGTCCTTCTTAGGGACCATGACTACATTGGCAAGCCACTCGGAGTGGTAGATCTCACTGATGAACTCTGCTGCTAGGAGCCGAGCCACTTCCTCGCCAATTGCTTTTCTCTTATACACGGCGGACCGCTGAAGATGTTATTTGATGGGTTTTACCTTGGGGTCAACATGCAAACGATGCTCAGCCAGTTCTCTGGGTACACCCGGCATGTTAGAAGATTTCCATGCAAAGATGTCCCAGTTCTCACGGAGGAACTGGATGAGCGCTTCTTCCTATTTGCTGTCAAGTGTCGTTGATATATGAGTCGGTGCGGCATTGGGGTCGGTTGGGTGAATACGAACCAGCTTCGTTTCACCAGACGACTGAAATGTAGAATCTGTGGCAGGCTTCTTAGCTCGGAGCAAATCACTCGGATCTGCATTCTTCCAATACTCTTGAAATTCAATTGCTGCCATTTGTGCATCGGCAATTTTGGAACCCTTCTATAAGCACTCCTCCGCCTTCTGTCGGTTGCCAGTAACTGTTATCACACCTCTAGGGCCAGGCATCTTCAACTTGAGGTACACGTAACATGGTCGAGCCATAAAATGTGCATAGGCAGGCCTACCCAGAATGGCATGATAAGCACTCTGGAAATCCACAACTTCAAATGTCAATTTTTCCTTACGGTAATTCTTGTAATCACCAAAAACCATGTCAAGGGCGATCTGACCGAGTGATTCGGCTTTCTTTCCAGGGATAACGCCATGGAAACTCATATTGCTCTCGCTAAGTTTGGACATCGGAATGCCCATCCCGTTCAAAGTTTCAGCATACAGGATGTTCAGACCGCTTCCACCATCCATTAGCACTTTGGTCACTCTGGTGCCTTCGACCACTGGGTCGACCACCAACGCTTGCCTCCCAGGGGTGGCTATGCGAGCAGGGTGATCAGACTGGTCGAATGTGATGGCTGTCTGAGACCATTTCAGGTATGTGGTCGTTGTTGCCGGAGCGAACATATTCACTTCTCTGTTGATAACTTTCAACCGACTCTTGCTCTCAACATCAGCAAAAATCATGAGGGTGGAATTGACTTTGGGATAACCGTCATCTTCCTCTTCGTCCTCGTCTTTGTCCGACTCCTTTTCCTTCCCACTGGGCTGTTTCTCTCGGAACTGCTGGATCAGGAGTCGACATTGTCGAGTGGTATGCTTAGGGTAAATAAGAATACCATCTTCGTCCATCTTCGTGTGGATGTCACACGGTAAATCCAACACATCATTTCCTGCTTGATCCTTTACTTTCTTAGGGGGCCAGGGCCCTTTAGGTTTTCCCTAAAACTTCCCTCGAGTCACTGCTGCTATCACACTGGGTGCTGCAGGCTCGGTCTTAGGTTTCTGTTTCCGATTGGAATTACCCCCACCGGCCTCTTGGCCGACTAGTTTACCCTTTCCGCTACGGAGTCGATCCTCTTCTTCTCCATTAGCGTACCGGGTGGCTATCTCCATCATCCGAGTCAGAGTCATATCTCCAGTCCGACCGAACTTCAGAACCAACTCTCAGTATTTGACGCCTTCCTTGGAGGCACACACTGCCTGATGCTCTGAAACATTTTCAACAGTGTGATGCAAAGTGGTCCACCTCTGAATGAAATCCCTTAGAGTCTCACTCGGTTTCTGCACACAATGCTGCAACTCGGTCAATCCTGCTGGCCGCTTGCAAGTGCCCTCAAATGTTCAAACGAACACTCGAGCCAGCTCTTCCCAACTGTATATACTATTTGGGGCTAAGTGAGTCAACCACGCTCGGGCCGACCCTTCTAACATGAGAGGAAGATGTTTCATTGCCACTTCATCATTCCCGCCACCGATCTGCAGAGCCACTCGGTAATCCTGAAGCCAAGTTTCAGGCTTGGACTCTCAAGTGAACTTACTGACTCCAGTCACCAACCTGAAGTTGGGTGGATTCACTGCAGCCTTGATGGCTCTGCTGAAACATTCTGGACCCGAAACATGCACTCTGCTGCCGGTCGGACGATCTCTGCCAGGGTCTTCTCTATGCGCTCTGTTCCGGTCAACTAGACCTTGCACGAGGATAGATCTTGCATCGAAGCCTGGCTCTCTTGGGTCAACTGGTGCTCTGCGCTCGCCACTATGACGGAGTCTATCATCGTATTGCCGAGGCACATATGATGCACTCCTCGGAGGAGGTGTGGGCACTCGACGGTGATTGTCGCCGTCAAGTCAATGATCATACTGCCCACGGCCTTCACGTCGCGGGGGCAATCTTGGGCTGTGGGCCAACTGAACTGTATCTGCGACTACGGATCTGCTGTGAATCCTATTACGTGACTGAGACACTACTGTGTTCTGTTCTCCTGCTGCCTGGAGCAAGGCCCGGATCTACATCAAACCTTTGCTAGCCTCCGACTGGGAAGGTTGAATCGACTCTGCTATTCGGGCCGCAGCTGTCAGATTCTGAATCGGAGTACGGTATACCTTAGGCGGAGGTGGGAAAAGTTGTCGTTGACTGAACTCAGGAATTCGCTCCCGAGCACGCTCGTCAAGAGCGCGCTGAAGGTTCTCCATTCGAGTTTGCTCAGCCAAATTAGCCAAGCGCACCTCTTCCAAGGCCCGAGCCTCGGGGTTTCTCCAATGATGGGTGTGTGGAGTGCATCCATGTTGCGGCGATGAAGTTCCTCCATCAGCTGCGAAGAGAGGGGTTTGGGATGGTACTCCTCGTGGACGCGCGACGGATCGCCGCCACCATCCTCGCCATCAGCACGGCGGAAACCAAGCGGACTACATGGTCCATTGACCATCAAGACTTTAGCCGCAGGGTCGCTGCTATCACACTCAGATGTGGTCTCCGCGGAGCCAGTCGACAGATTGAACAGGCCGTGGAGAGTTTCGTCAGGCTCAATTGCCGCGACTTGATGGGTGGCCGAATGCTGAGCCACCGCGTGTTTCACCCACCGCTGAAGCCCCGACCGACCAGATCGCTGTGGCGGCGAACAGCGAGGAGGGCAGACACCATCGGGGCCGACCGATACTGGGTCGACGGTTAACGAAGAAGGATGACGCGAACGCACGCGCGAAAGTGCGTCGCCCCTCGTACAGGGAGTGCCTCGACGTCAAGGGGAGCTTCCTGAAGCCAAGCGGAGTCGTCGGCGATGAAAACGAGCGTGCCGAGACGGATCTCGTGGCCCTCAGCCAATCCACTGCCGGAAACCATGATGATGGTGATTGGAAAAATTACAACTTCACCAACAGGTAGCTAAGACACCTGCCCCACGGTGGGCGCCAGCTGTCGTGGTTCTAAGACTAACAGTAGAAAGGGGGGTAGGTATGGAGAGGCAAGATCTTAGCTATGGTGAAGGTGTACACACGGGATTTACGAGTTCAGGCCCTTCTCGGAGGAAGTAACAGCCCTATGTCCCGGTGCCCGGAGGCGGTCGATTGGATTATATGTGTGCAATGTTACAGGGGGTGCGAACCCTTGTCCCAGAGGAGGGGGTGGCTTATATAGAGTGCGCCAGGACCCAAGTCGTCCTCCATTACAAGGGGCTTAATGTACATAAGTAGGGGCGTTACTAATAACGCCAGCCTTAAGTGTTATTTATGACCTTAAAGACTACAGAGTGAACGCCTGGCCGTTGCAATGCTGAGTGATTCCTTGAATGGTCGAGTGGCAATAGGTAGCGGGTCGCCCGAGTGATATGACTGGTCGAGTGGATTACACTCAACATCTTTGACTGGGGGTCTCTTGTTGCCACTTGGACTTCTTATCTTCCAGGGTAGTGACCTTGGGTAGGATGTATGGGTCAGGCCTATGACCCTACCCCAGGTATGTATCCTCATCAGCCTTGGTCCTCTTCCCAAATGTTGGTGGGAAGGGATCCCACAACATCCGGATTTGAAAGGGGACAAGTAGTACAACTTATCCTAACAAAAGTGGTCTTCGCCTGCGAAAAGCCCCTGGTCGTGATGCTGTGGTGGGCTCGGTGATGACCTGCACCAGAATGGAAACCTTTGGCTAATTCCTCGGGACTCCGCGCCTGTGGCTTGCCTCCCTTGCACCGAAGAGGAAACTGGCGCTCTGCGTCTGCTGGTGCCCGCCTGGCCTTGGTCGTCATGGCTCACGTCAGCTGAGCCTCATGAGGTGCACCTTGAATAGAACTCTCCGCCCCTAGGGAGCCATCCTGAAGAGGCCGGTCCCCTCGGGGGTCTTGGCGTTGTCCTCCTTGCAAGGCTTGGCCCCTCGCGAGGGTCTTGAGTTGTTGATGTCGAAGCTGGGCCATACCAAGCCATCGATGGAGCCATGCAGTGGGCCACAGGCAGGCAAGTCTGGATACCACCATATCCAGAACGCCGACAGTAGCTCCCGGGCCCAAGGCGCTCTCGGACTTGGCTTCCAGGTGAAGCCAAAGGGCAAGTGCGGAGCGCCGTGGGCCCTAACCGCCTGCGGCCTTGATGACGCATGGCGATTGATGAGACGTGGACGTCTCCACTTCCCCATGCTGCCTTGGCAACTATTCGACTTGACGGAATGACGTGGCATGTAGAAGATCATCATGGCGCGAGGTCGTGGAGGCTGGCGGTTGGCCTTCCTTGGCTATAAATGTCGGGGAGGGGCAGAGCCCCCCCTGCTCATCTCTTCTTCGGCTTCCTGCCGCCCGCTTCTTCTCCTTCTTCGTCTTGCTTCCATGGCGTCGCCGAGGAGGTTTTCGACGGTCGAGAAGGGGAAAGCTTCCAAGGAGGAACTAGCCTCTCCGCCTCCCAAGAGAGGCCGCGGCCGTCCCTGTAAGCACCCCGCGGCCGCCGCCGCGGCCCCCAGGGGGAGTGAGCGTGCACCCCCCACAGCTGGCGTCTCTCTTGGTGCCCATGATGGCACCTCTTCTCGCGGCAGGGGCCACCGGCTTCGGAGCAGCCCCCATGACGAGGGGAGGCGCGTCGTGATCTTGTGCCCTCCTCAGCCGTGCTTCTCCTCACTAGACATGCTCCCTGAGTTTGTGGTGTGGTCGGAGAGCCCAGCCGACACCTTGCTTCGGCTTTCGCATTTCTTCTCCGGCGAGCTTCCATCCTCGGGGCTTGATGGTCTCTGGCTGCAGGCTGACAGCTGCTGCAGTAGAGCTTCATGGGTCAGGACCAAGGTCGCCGCCTCTGGCAGCATGGTCCTGACCCACGGCTGGCAGACGTTCGCCCGCGCGCGAGGCCTGGGCGGAAGGTGCACCCTCCACTTCAAGTACGAGGGCCTAGCGACCCTCTACATGAGGGTGTTCAGGGAGGACGGCCGCCGCGTGGGGTGCTGCCCGGAGGACGACAACGACGACGAGGGTGGAGAAGGTGAGCATTGCCTTGGCGGTGCACGCTCCTCTTCTCGCGACGGCAGCTCTTCCTCGGATGAGAGCTCGGGGAGTGGTGGCTACGACCGGCCCCCATGCCGTCGCGCCCAGGTCGAGGATGGCGGTGGTTCGTCCCATCACAGCGCTCAAGACTGGCCGCAGCCCTAGGTCGCCTATGGGGGAACTGGTGAAAGGCTGGGACACCTTGAGGCGCTGCTTGAGGATGCGGCACAGGTTCCCGGGTCGTACACCCTCGGGTCTTCTTTGTTTAGCCTTTCCTTTCTCCTGTAATTCGAAAAAAAGATGGTGTAGCCCATCGGGGCGTGTAATGAACTATGGCAATTATGCCCTTTGAGTAAGCCAGGATAGGAAAACTTAGCTTGATATGTGCACAGTAGCTTTCCGCCTCACGAGGGTCTTGGCTTCTGGCGCTCAATGAGGCCCCTTTCTCGGGGAGCCGGAGGACACATACCTCGAGAGATGGCTCGAGGTCTTGGGAGCAATTGTGGAACCGCTGCAGGGCTGCTTTTAAAGGAGAAGGAAACCTAACGAGCACCTCACTCCTCCTTATGTGAGCCCCCTGTTATAGGTTAGCTCTGACTTAATGCACCGCGTCGCGCTCCTCGGGGGGCACGGAAGTGAGGGGTGCTGATGCCTGTGAGCTTGATCGAGGGCTCCTCGCGAGGACAAGGCCGAAGCACCAGGGCAGCGGGGTTCGGCGTGGTGCGCACGCACAAGGGTAGGCCCAACGCACACACACCTGCCTAGACCCCACGAGCGAGGCGCGCGAGGGAGAGTGACGAGCAACTGCCACCTCTCTCTAGTCCTCTGGCCAAAAATAACCAAGCGGGAGGAGAATAAATTAACTCGGCGAACCAGAACACGAAAGCACCAAATCCATTGAAAGATTACTAAAAACTGCAAGCAACTTCGGAAAGCAAATGAACAGCCGCGTCCGGCACCTAATCTAGTCTTCTCACCAGCGCGGAGCTAAGTGCTGCCACTAAGACGCGGGAGGGAGCCCCCGTGAGGCCCCAAGGCGACTCTCAGGAGACTCCGGGGCGTGTACAGCCACACTCATTATTACGTGAGAGTGTCACAAGCGGAGACGTTCATAGGCCGGAGCCTTGCTACATAGGCCGGATTCTTTATTCAGGGTAGAACTTTCAGAGGTAATGGATGTTCCAGGCATTCTGGATGGGGACCCTGTCCTGTGTCTCCAGGCGCGTGGCACCAGGCCTGGAGGCACGGACGATCCTAAACGGCCCTCCCACATAGGAGAGAGTTTGTGCAGCCCTTTCCTGGATAGCACCCGCCTCAGGACGAGGTCGCCCACCTCCAATGTCTTGGAGCGGACGCTGCGGCAGTGATACCACCACAACGCCTACTGGTATCTTGCCGCCCGGAGCGAGGCTTGACGGCGGCATTCCTCCCCCAGCACAAGATTCGTCACCCGCGTGGCGTCCCGATGGGCCTCATCGAATGCTAGGACCTGCGTGGAGCGATGCTTGACCTCGTGTGGGAGAACCACCTCTACTCCATAGCTGAGGAAGAATGGCGTCTCTCCCGTTGGCTTGGTCACAATGGTGCGGATGGACCATGGCATGGGCTATAGCTCGTTGAGCCAGCCCCTGCCGCAGGCCTCGAGCTTCTTCTTGAAGGTTCTTGTCTTGAGGCCCCTTAGGACTTCTGCATTGGCCTACTTGGCTTGGCCTTTGCTCCTGAGGTATGCCACTGAGGCATATCATATCTATGTTCCAAGGTTAGCACAAAATGTTTTGAAAAGGTTGCTAGTGAATTGCGAGTCGTTGTCGGTGATGATGCGATTAGGAACCCCAAACTAGCTCACGATGCCCTTGATGAACTTGACGGCTGATCCAGCTAGGATGGTGCGAACAATTTCTACCTCCGCCCATTTGGTGAATTTGTCGATGGCGACGTAGAGGTATCGGTAGCCCCCTGGCGCTCAAGGGAACGACCCCAAGATGTCCAGCCCCCAGACCGCGAACGACCATGTGAGCGGGATTGTCTGGAGGCCCTGCGCGGGCTGATGAATTTGCTTGGCATGGAACTGGTATGCTTCACAGGAACGCACTAGCTTTGTGGCGTCGTTGAGCGTGGTGGGCTAGTAGAAGCCATTGCAGAACACCTTGCCCACCAGAGTGCGTGATAAGGAATGATGCCCGTAGTCCCCACCATGTATGTCTGCTAGCAGTGGTGTCGTCGAGGCGTACTCCCTAGAGATGCATCATAATGAAACATCATTGGGCCTCTTGTGATATAACTCACCATCCTGGATGCAGTACGCGGTGGCTTGATGAGCCTCTGTAGATCATCCAGGAGCACAATAGATCAGGAGTCCCGCCGCCGCAAGCCTCTGTAGCCACCAAAAACCAATCGGGACCCTATTCCGGCACCCTGCCAGAGGGGGAACCCTCACCGGTGGCCATCTTCATCATCCCGGCGCTCTCCATGACGAGGAGGGAGTAGTTCACCCTTGGGACTGAGAGTATGTACCAGTAGCTATGTGTTTGATCTCTCTCTCTCGTGTTCTTGATTTGGCATGATCTTGATGTACCGCGAGCTTTGCTATTATAGTTGGATCTTATGATGTTTCTCCCCCCTCTACTCTTTTGTGATGAATTGAGTTTTCCCCTTGAAGTTATCTTGTCGGATTGAGTCTTTAAGGATTTGAGAACACTTTATGTATGTCTCGTATGTGCTTATCTGTGGTGACAATGGGATATTCACGTGATCTACTGGATGTATGTTTTGGTGATCAACTGGCGGGTTCCGTAACATTGTGAACTTATGCATAGGGTTGGCACACGTTTCCGTCTTGACTCCCACATAGAAAGTTTGGGGCACTCTTTGAAGTAGTTTGTGTTGGTTGAATAGATGAATCTGAGATTGTGTGATGCATATCATATAATCATGCCCACGGATACTTGAGGTGACATTGGAGTATCTAGGTGACATTAGGGTTTTGGTTGATTTTTGTCTTAAGGTGTCTATTACGAACTCTATGATAGATCGAACGGAAAGAATAGCTCCGTGTTTTTTACTATGGACTCTTGAATAGATCGATCAGAAAGGATAACTTTGAGGTGGTTTCGTACCCGACAATAATCTCTTCGTTTGTTCTCCGCTATTAGTGACTTTGGAGTAACTCTTTGTTGCATGTTGAGGTATTGTTATATGATCTAATTATGTTATTATTGTTGATAGAACTTGCACTAGTGAAAGTATGAACCTTAGGCCTTGTTTCCTAGCATTGCAATACCGTTTGTGCTCACTTTTATCATTAGTTACCTTGCTGTTTTTATGGTTTCAGATTACAAAAACATATATCTACCATCCATATTGCACTTGTATCACCATCTCTATGCCTAACTAGTGCACCTATACAATTTACCATTGTATTGGGTGTGTTGGTGACACAAGAGACTCTTTGTTATTTGGTTGCAGGGTTGTTTGAGAGAGACCATCTTGATCCTATGCCTCCCACGGATTAATAAACCTTAGGTCATCCACTTGAGGGAAATTTGCTACTGTCCTACAAACCTCTGCACTTGGAGGCCCAACAACGTATACAAGAAGAAGGTTGTGTAGTAGACATCAAGCTCTTTTCTGGCGCCGTTGCCGGGGAGGTGAGTGCTTGAAGGTATATCTTTAGATCTTGCAATCAAATAGTTTTGTTTTTTGTTTTATCACTAGTTTAGCTTATAAAAGTAAACTACAAAAAAATGGAATTGAGTTTGCCTCATACGCTTAATCTTTTTAATATCTTTCGTGAAAAATGATGGAAAGGAAAATTGTGCTCAAGTGCTAGAAGAAGAAGTCTATAAAATGTTTGGCACTAAATCTTTGTATGATGAGCATGATTGCAATGTTGCTAGTATGAATTCCTTGAATATGATGCTAATGATATGCAAAGTCACAAGCTTGGGGAAGCTATGTTAGATGAAGATGATATTTTTTGTCCCCCAAGTTTTGATGAGCAAATTTATTATGATGAAAGCATGCCTCCTATTTATGATGATTATTGTGATGATACGTATGCCATAAAGAATAAACTTGCTTATGTGGAGAGTAATAAAAATTCTATGCTTATAGATTATGAAAAGAATGCTTTATGTGCTGGTTATATTGTTGAATTCATTCATAATGTTGCTGAAAATTATTATGAGGGAGGAACATATGCTTGTAGGAATTGCAATATATCAAGTTTCCTATATATGTGTTGAAAATCTTGAAGCTATGCTTGTTTTACCTTCCTATGCTAGTTGATTATTGTTCCCATAATTAGTTTGCTCACAAAATCCCTATGCATAGGAAGTTGGATAGACTTAAATGTGCTAGTCATATTCTTCATGATGCTCTCTTTATGTTTCAATTCTTATCTTTTATGTGAGCATCATTGTCATCATCATGCCTAGCTAGAAAGGCATTAAAGAAAAGCGCTTGTTGGGAGATAACCCAATATTTACCCCTACTGTTTTTGTGTGTCCACATGATTATGCTACTGTAGTAATCATGTTTTATATCTTTTGTTTCAATAAAGTGCAAAGTAAGACCTTTAGGATAGCTTACGGTGATAGTTGTGTTGATCCTGCTGAAAATCAGAAACTTTTGCACCCAGAAAATTAGTTATCATAATTCACAGAAACGTGCTTTTGATCTGATTCTTTTTCATCTGGATTGGTACCCAAATCTCTCAGGGTTTCCTAATTTGGTACGAGTTTTGTAGTTACAGAAGTATTCTAATGATACAAATTACTACAGACTGTTCTGTTTTTGACAGATTCTGTTTCTATGTGTTGTTTGCTTATTTTGATGAATCTATGAGTAGTGTTGGAGGGTATGAACCATAGAGAAGTTTAAATACAATAGATATTACACCAATATGAATTTAGAATTAGTTCACAACAGTACCTAAGTGGTGGTTTTATTTCTTATACTAACGGAGCTTACGAGTTTTCTGTTGAGTTTTGTGTTGTGAAGTTTTCAAGTTTTGGGTAAAGATTCGATGGACTATGGAATAAGGAGTGGCAAGAGCCTAATCTTGGGGATGCCAAAGGCACCCCAAGGTAATATTAAAGGACAACCACGAGCCTAAGCTTGGGGATGCCCCGGATGACATCCCCTCTTTCGTCTCCGTTCATTTGTAACTTTACTTGGAGCTATAGTTTTATTCACCACATGATATGTGTTTTGCTTGGAGCGTCATTTTATTTTGTTAGTATTTGCTTGCTGTTATTTATAATAATGTTTTGCATCTATATTTTCAATAAAAATTTCAAGGATAGCCTTTACCATTCTTATTTTGCAACTATACATGCTGCTGTTTCAAAACGGAAAGTTTATCGATGTTGCAAAAATTCCCTAGAAAAGTCAGAATATGATAAATTGTTGAAACTTTTTGAAAACTAAGATCTGATAAATTTTCTACAGTTTAGTATTTTTCGCATAATTTCTGGAGTTAGGGAAGTATGTGAATCTTGCATTGTTTACAGACGGTACTGTTTTGGCAGATTGCTGTTATGTTTGCTTGTTTAATGATTCTATTTGAGGATAGGAGTACTAAATATGCAAAGGCATTTAGTATGCAATGTTGAATAATAATTTTAGTAATTTGTTACAGTAGAGAATGATAAGGTTATTGTGTTGTTTTATACTCACTTATCTCACGAGTTCTTGTTCAGTTTTGTGTGGATGAAGTTTTTAAGGTGTAGAGAAGTCGTGATATAAAAGGAATTAAGGAGACACAAAAGCTCAAGCTTGGGAATGCCCAAGGCACCCCAAGATAACATTTCAAGAAGTCTCAAGCATCCGAGCTTGGGGATGCCCCGGTAGGCATCCCACATTTCTTCTTCAACAATTATCGGTTAGTATCGGTTGAACCTAAGCCATTTTGTTTTGTTTTGCTTGCTATTTGAATAAAATACCAAGATCTGAAATTCTTTAATGTTAGAGAGTCTTCACATAGTTGCACAATCATTCGACTACTCATTGATCTTCACTTATACCTTTCGGAGTAGTTTGTCAATTGCTCTAGTGCTTCACTTATATCTTTTTAGAGCACAATGGTGGTTTTATTCTGAAGAAATAGATGAACTCTCATGCTTCACTTATATTATTTTGAGAGTCTTTTAGAACAACATGGTAATTTGCTTTGAACTTTCACATAAAGTGCATTGAATACTATGAGAAGTTTGATAATTGGTAATTGTTTTGAGATATAAAGGTGGTAATGTTAGAGTCATGCTAGTTGGGTAATTATGAAATTGAGAAATACATTTGTTAAAGTTGCCAAGTCTCATAGCATGCACGTATGGTAAAAGTTGTGTAACAAATTTGTAGCATGGGGTGCTCTTTGATTGCCTTCCTTATGAGTGGAGGTCGGGATCACGCGATGGTTAACTCCTACCGACCCTTCCCCTAGGAGCATGCGTAGTAGTACTTTGCTTCGAGAGCTAATAAACTTTTGCAATAAGTGTATGAGTTCTTTATGACTAATGTGAGTCCATGGATTATACGCACTCTTACCCTTCCATCATTGCTAGCCTGTACGGTACCCTGCATTGCCCTTTCTCACCTTGAGAGTTGGTGCAAACTTCGCCGGTGCATCCAAACCCCGTGATACGATCCGCTCTATCACACATAAACCTCCTTATATCTTCCTCAAAACAGCCACCATACCTACCTATTATGGCATTTCCATAGCCATTCCGAGATATATTGCCATGCAACTTTCCACCGTTCCGTTTGTTATGACACGTTCCATCATTGTCATATTGCTTTTGCATGATCATTTAGTTGACATCATATTTGTGGCAAAGCCACCTTCATAATTTTTCATACATGTCGCTCTTGATTCATTGCATATCCCGATACACCGCCGGAGGCATTCATATAGAGTCATATTTTGTCCTAGTATCGAGTTGTAATCCATGAGTTGTAAGTAAATAGAAGTGTGATGATCATCATTATTAGAGCATTGTCCCTTGAAAAGAAAGGCCAAAAAAAGAAAAAAGAAAGGACAAATAAAAAAAAGAAAAATAGAAAGGCCAAAAAAGAGAAAGGCCCAAAAAAGAAAATAAAAAAGGGGGACAATGTTACTATCTTTTTCCACACTTGTGCTTCAAAGTAGCACCATGATCTTCATGATAGAGAGTCTCCTATGTTGTCACTTTCATATAATAGTGGGAATTTTTCATTATAGAACTTGGCTTGTATATTCCAACGATGGGCTTCCTCAAAATGCCCTAGGTCTTCGTGAGCAAGCAAGTTGGATGCACACCCACTTAGTTTCTTTTGTTGAGCTTTCATACATTTATAGCTCCAGTGCATCCGTTGCATGGCAATCCCTACTCCTCATGTTGACATCAATTGATGGGCATCTCCATAGCCCGTTGATTAGCCTCGTCAGCATGAGACTTTCTCCTTTTTGTCTTCTCCACACAACCTCCATCATCATATTCTATTCCACCCATAGTGCTATATCCATGGCTTACGCTCATGTATTGCGTGAGAGTTAAAAAAGCCGAATCACGTTAAAAAGTATGAACCAATTGCTTGGCTGAAACCGGGGTTGTGCATGATGGGAGTATTTTGTATGACGAAAATGAAACATAGCCTAACTATATGATTTTGTATGGATAAGCTTTCTTTGGCTATGTTATTTTGATAAGACATGATTACTTTGTTAGTATGGTTAAAGTATTATTACTCTTATGTCAATATGAACTTTTATCCTGAATCATTTGGATCTGAACATTCATGCCACAGTAAAGAAAATTACATTGAGAAATATGCTAGGTAGCATTCCACATCAAAACTTCTGTTTTTATCATTCCACATCAAAAATTTTTATTGTTCCATGCTATTATATTATCTGTTTCGGATGTTTATGGGATTTACTATACACTTTTATATTATTTTTGGGACTAACCTATTAACCGGAGGCCCAGCCCAAATTGTTGTTTTCTTGCCTATTTTAGTGTTTCGAAGAAAAGGAATATCAAACTGAGTCCAAATGGAATGAAACCTTCAGGAGAGTTATTTTTGGAACGGAAGCAATCCAGGAGACTTGGAGTAGACGCCAGGGAAGCTTCGAGGAATCCACGAGGCAGGGAGGCGTGCCCTACCCCCTGGGTGCGCCCCCCACCCTCGTGGGCCCCTCGTGGCTCCCCTGACCGACTTTTTTTTGCCTATATATATCCATACACCCCGAAAACATCCACGAGAACAATAGATCAGGAGTTCTGCCGCCGCAAGCCTCTATAGCCACCAAAAACCAATTGGGACCCTGTTCCGGCACCCTGCCGGAGGGGGGATCCCTCACCGGCGGCCATCTTCATAATCCCGGCGCTCTCCATGACGAGGAGGGAGTAGTTCACCCTCGGGGCTAAGGGTATGTACTAGTAGCTATGTGTTTGATCTCTCTCTCTTGTATTCTTGATTTGGCACGATCTTGATGTACCGCAAGCTTTGCTATTATAGTTGGATCTTATGATGTTTCTCCCCCTCTACTCTTTTGTGATGAATTGAGTTTTCCCCTTGAAGTTATCTTGTCGGATTGAGTCTTTAAGGTTTTGAGAACACTTTATGTATTTCTTGCATGTGCTTATCTGTGGTGACAATGGGATATTCACTTGATCTACTTGATGTATGTTTTGGTGATCAACTTGCGTGTTCCATAACATTGTGAACTTATGCATAGGGGTTGCCACACGTTTACGTCTTGACTCTCCGGCAGAAACTTTGGGGCACTCTTTGAAGTACTTTGTGTTGGTTGAATAGATTAATCCGAGATTGTGTGATGCATATTGTATAATCATGCCCACAGATACTTGAGGTGACATTGGAGTATCTAGGTGGCATTAGGGTTTTGGTTGGTTTGTGTGTTAAGGTGTTATTCTAGTACGAACTCTATGATAGATCGAACGGAAAGAATAGCTTCGTGTTATTTTACTACGGACTCTTGAATTGATCGATCAGAAAGGATAACTTTGAGGTGGTTTCGTACCCTACAATAATCTCTTCGTTTGTTCTCCGCTATTAGTGACTTTGGAGTGACTCTTTGTTGCATGTTGAGGGATTGTTATATGCTCTAATTATGTTATTATTGTTGAGAGAACTTGCACTAGTGAAAGTATGAACCCTAGGTCTCGTTTCCTAGCATTGCAATACCGTTTGTGCTCACTTTTATCATTAGTTACCTTGCTGTTTGTATAATTTCAGATTACGAAAACCTATATCTACCATCCATATTGCACTTGTATCACCATCTCTTCGCCGAACTAGTGCACCTATACAATTTACCATTGTATTGAGTGTGTTGGTGACACAAGAGACTCTTTGTTATTTGGTTGCAGGGTTGTTTGAGAGAGACCATCTTCATCCTACGCCTCCCATGGACTGATAAACCTTAGGTCATCCACTTGAGGGAAATTTGCTACTGTGCTACAAACCTCTGCACTTGGAGGCCCAACAACGTCTACAAGAAGAAGGTTGCGTGGTAGACATCACGCCACCAGGGTGGCACTGGCTGAGTGAGGGGTGGCTTCCAAATAGAGCACCAAGGGCTCAAGAGGGTGTGGCGCCACCATCAGTGGTGGGATGGTCAGGTATCTCTTGAGGTCTTGCAAGGTTGCGTCTGCCTCCGGGTCCACTCGAACGGCTCCTTCCTTTCATTAGCTTGAATAATGGGAGGGCGTACTCCCCTAGCTTGGAGATGAAGCACCCAAGTGAGGTTACGCAGCCCGCCAGCTTTTGCATCTCCTTCAGGGTCTGCGGGGGGCTCATGTCTTCTATTGCTTTGACCTTCTCCGTATTGGCCTCGATCCCTCTATGTGACACCAGGAAGCCCAGCAGCTTGCCAGAGGGAACCCTAAATACACACTTATCGGGATTGAGCCAAAGATCCACCTTGCACAAGCTGGCAAACGTCTCCTCCAGATCTGCTATCAGGGTCCTAGCCTCCCGAGACTTCACTACTATGTCATCAACATAGGCCTCTGCATTTCTCCCGAGCTGCGTGCCCGGGGCGAAGGAAAGTGGCCCCGGCATTGCGCAGCCCGAAGGGCATGCAGGTGTAGCAATACACCCCACAGGGGGTCAGGAACACCATCTTCTCCACATCTTGCACGACCATCTTGATCTGGTGGGAGCCTGAGAAGGCGTCCAAGAAGCACAACAGGTTACACTCGGTGGTGGAGTCCCCGATCTGGTCAATGCAAGGAAGCGGAAAGGGATCTTGAGGGCAGGCCTTGTTGAGGTTGGCGAAGTCGACACACATGC
The DNA here is from genome assembly GCF_002162155.2 of Triticum dicoccoides. Lineage (NCBI taxonomy): Eukaryota > Viridiplantae > Streptophyta > Magnoliopsida > Poales > Poaceae > Triticum > Triticum dicoccoides. The sequence goes on from NC_041387.1 coordinate 267,562,168, forward strand.
ACTCCTTCCCTCCTTCCTTAGGGACGACAACGGGGTTTGCCAGCCACTCCGGGTATCGTACTTCCCTTATGACCCCCGCGTCTTGCAGCTTGCGGGTTTCTTGGATGATAAAGGCTTGCTTCTCGGTGGACTGACAACGAGCCTTCTGCTTCACCGGCCACACGTTTGGTCATACCTTTAGGTGCTGCTCGATTATTCCCCTCGGGACCCAAGCCGGGTCTTTGGGCTCCCAAGCGAATACATCCTTGTTGGCATGCAAGAAGTCAACCAACGCTTTGTCTTGGTCCTGAGGGAGGCCAGCTCCTATGGTGAAGGTGGCGCTGGTCGTTCCCTCCTCACTGACTAGCAGTTGCTTCGTCTCAGTTTGGTCTTGGGAGAACAACTGCTTCTTCTTGGCCAGCACCGCTCCTGGGGCCCTAGGACCCCCTTTCTCATCAGGCAACGCGGATGCCGCTGACCTGAAGGCGAGCTTGAGGGCCTGCACCGCGTATTTGGTGTCCCCTGCCACCGTGAGGACACCGTTGCTGCCAGGCATCTTCATGAGGTTGTAAGCTAGGTGAGTCACCGCCATGAACTTGGCCAAGGCCGGGTACCCCAGGGCGTTGTATGGAAGGTCGATCCGGGCGATGTCAAAGTCGATGAGCTCGGTGCGGTAGTTGTCGCGGGTCCCGAAGGTGACGGGGATGCGGATCTACCCCAGGGGGATGGTTGAGCCATCGTCGACCCCAGAGAAGGGCTTGGTGGGGCAGAGCTGGCCGGGGAGCACGTGCAGCAGGCCGAACATCTCTGCGGAAAGCATGTTGAGGCCGGCTCCACCGTCGGTGAGGGTCTTGGTGACCACCACGTTGCAGATGGTGGGGGTGCAAAGCATAGGGAGCGCACCTGCTCCTGTCGTGGCGGCTGGATGATCCTCGGGGCCGAAAGTGAGGTCAGGCTTAGGAACCGCCCAGCCCGGGGGAGCCCTCGAGCCTGCCTGGGCGGCACATACTTGCCGGTAGAACTGCTTGATGTGGCGGTAGGAGGGTGGTGCCTGCGAGCCACCTACACTACAAAAAAAATACACTTCCGTGATGATACGTGTTTGTCACAGTAGGTCGCGTTTTTTGTCATGCATGTACATCCATGACGATTTTATGACAGAATTGTTGGAAATATGCCCTAGAGGCAATAATAAATTAGTTATTATTATATTTCCTTGTTCATGATAATCGTTTATTTTCCATGCTATAATTGTATTGATAGGAAACTCAGATACATGTGTGGATACATAGACAACACCATGTCCCTAGTAAGCCTCTAGTTGACTAGCTCGTTAATCAATAGATGGTCACGGTTTCCTGACCATGGACATTGGATGTCATTGATGACAGAATCACATCATTAGGAGAATGATGTGATGGACAAGACCCAATCCTAAGCCTAGCATAGAGATCGTGTAGTTCATATGCTAAAGCTTTTCTAATGTCAAGTATCTTTTCCTTAGACCATGAGATTGTGCAACTCCGGATACCGTAGGAATGCTTTGGGTGTACCAAACGTCACAACGTAACTGGGTGACTATAAAGGTGCACTACAGGTATCTCCGAAAGTGTCAGTTGGGTTGGCACGAATCGAGACTGGGATTTGTCACTCTGTGTGACGGAGAGGTATCTCTGGGCCCACTCGGTAGGACATCATCATAATGTGCACAATGTGACCAAGGGGTTGATCACGGGATGGTGCATTACGGAATGAGTAAAGAGACTTGCCGGTAACGAGATTGAACAAGGTATCGGGATACCGACGATCGAATCTCGGGCAAGTACTATACCGCTAGACAAAGGGAATTGTATACGGGATTGATTGAGTCCTTGACATCGTGGTTCATCCGATGAGATCATCGTGGAACATGTGGGAGCCAACATGGGTATCCAGATCCCGCTGTTGGTTATTGACCGGAGAACGTCTCGGTCATGTCTACATGTCTCCCGAACCCGTAGGGTCTACACACTTAAGGTTCGATGATGCTAGGGTTATAAAGGAAGTTTGTATGTGGTTAATGAATGTTGTTCGGAGTCCCGGATGAGATCCCGGACGTCACGAGGAGTTCCGAAATGGTCCGGAGGTAAAGATTTATATATGGGAAGTCCTATTTTGGCCACCGGAAAATGTTCGGGATTTTTCGGTATTGTATCGGGAAGGTTCTAGAAGGTTCCAGAGTGGTGCCCACCTGCATGTGGGGGACCCACATGAATGTGGGTAGTGGGGGCAAGGCCCCACACCCCTGGTCAAGGCGCACGAAGATCCCCCCTTAGAAGGAATAAGATCATATCCCGAAGGGATAAGATCAAGATCCCTAAAAAGGGGGGATAACAATCGGTGGGGAAGGAAATGATGGGATTTCTTTCCTCCCACCTTGGCAAACGCCCCAATGGACTGGGAGGGCAAGAAACCAGCCCCTCCACCCCTATATATAGTGGGGAGGCGCATGGGAGCTTCACACGAAGTTCTGGCGCAGCCCTCCCCCTCTCCCAAGTCCTCCTCCTCTCCCGCGGTGCTTGGCGAAGCCCTGCAGGATTGCCACACTCCTCCACCACCACCACGCCGTCGTACTACTGCTGGATGGAGGCATGGGAGACGTCACCGGGCTGTACGTGTGTTGAACGTGGAGGTGCCGTCCGTTCGGTACTAGGATCTCCGGTGATTTGGATCACGACGAGTACGACTCCTTCAACCCCGTTCTCTTGAACGCTTCTGCTTAGCGATCTACAAGGGTATGTAGATGCACTCTCCTTCCCCTCGTTGCTGGTTTCTCCATAGATAGATCTTGGTGACACGTAGGAAAATTTTGAATTTCTGCTACGTTCCCCAACAGTGGCATCATGAGCTAGGTCTATGTGTAGATTCTTTGCACGAGTAGAACACAAAGTAGTTGTGGGCGTTGATTTTGTTCAATATGCTTACCATTACTAGTCCAATCCTGTTTCGATGGTATTGTGGGATGAAGCGGCCCGGACCGACCTTACACGTACACTTACGTGAGACAGGTTCCACCGACTGACATGCACTTGGTGCATAAGGTGGCTAGCGGGTGCCAGTCTCTCCCACTTTAGTCGGAACGGATTCGATGAAAAGGGTCCTTATGAAGGGTAAATAGCAATTGGCATATCACGTTGTGGTTTTGCGGAGGTAAGAAACGTTCTTGCTAGAAACCCATAGCAGCCACGTAAAACATGCAAACAACAATTAGAGGGCGTCTAACTTGTTTTTGCAGGGTATGCTATGTGATGTGATATGGCCAAAAAAGAATGTGATGAATGATATGTGATGTATGAGATTAATCATGTTCTTGTAATAGGAATCACGACTTGCATGTCGATGTGTATGTGATGAGGACATCAATACAATTCTTACACCCACAGCCCCTGCTGCTATACATACTGGACCAATTACTAGAGCTCGTGCACGCCAACTAAATTACCAGGTACTTACGTTTCTTGGTAATGATTCTAATGTTCATGAGAATATGATGTTGCCTAAATTGGATACATTTGTTTTGCTTACAAATGAAGGGCCTAGCTTGGAGAAGGATGAACATTGGAGCAAGAACAAGCATGGAGATGATGGCATGCGCAAGGGGAACAAGAACGGAGTTACAAGTGATGATTTCAGGACTTTGAAGCCACCATAATGGGTGCATGAAGCCTTGGACGAAATATACAAGATGCCACTTCATAAATTTCGTCCCGAGGCAATTTTAGGTGATGCGTCACCTTATTATTGGGCCAGGCCCATGTAATTTCAAAATACATAAGTATAGGCTATTTTTAGAGTACGTATGTGTGGGGAAACAAGAGATAGGGTTGATTCCGGACCCCTCCACCAAGGGCCACGAAATTCCCCCCCCCTCTTCCTCCATATATACAGCCCTTAGGGCATCGTTTAGACTTCGGGTTTTGTTTAGATTAAAAGTTCGCCATAGCTGCAACTTCGCATACTTCGTTTGTGTTCAACGACCAGACAAAGGCGTCACAGAACCCCCCCTTGATCAATAAAGCTTGCTTGTTCTTCGCAATATCCAGAGTGCAATCTCAGTTTCTTGCTTGTTCTTCGTTTGCTCGCAGGAAACAGACCCTCGTGGTCAGGTTGATCGTGCTCCGGCGTGGTCAATAACCTCTCGGAGTTGGTTTAGCGATTGCTAAGGCGCGACGTCCTCGCACGTTCGTAGTCGGATCGTCAAAGTCGACTGCCACCAAATCGTATCCATCATCTCATCGAAAGACGGGACACCTTTGCCTCTATCAAGTGGTATCAGATTTCCAGGTTGCTCGGTGAGATTTTACAGTTTTTCGTAGTTTAGATCGAGTATGTTCTTCATACGTACAGTCCACGAAAAAGCCAAAAAAATAGGGTTAGTTCATCATATCTGAACCAATCTGAGCCTTTGCATAATCTTTTTAGGGTTTTGCTTTGTTGAATTTGCGGTTGCATCGTCGTGTCTAGTTGCTGGTCTTAGCATTAGTCTTTTAGAGTTTCGAGTTCTGGTCATAAGTGGTCACGCCGCCACCGCACCATCATCATCGCCCCTGTCACCTACCACCACCGCTCCGAATCCGTATCCATATACCACCACCAATCCGTATCCATATACCACCACCGATCCATATCCATATATTACCACCGCTGCCATATACCACCACCGCTGCCATATACCACCACCATATATCCACCACCAATCCGAGTTCCTTGCATATCAGGTGTGTTTTCGAGATCCATCTAGATACCGATTCGTGTTTCCTTGCCGGAGTAGGTTTCGAAAAAAAAGAGAGTCCAGAAACCACCCTCCGTTTAGGCCCAAATTTTTTTGAAAACGCATTTTTCGAAAAAAATTCTGGCTATCCTATTTTTAGGTGTTTCTGAGTGTTTTGAGACAGGTGCCATTATAGGAAGTTTTTTTTGACCCGTTTCCAGTTTTTGGGTCCGGGCAGTCGAAAAAACGAAAAAAAAAAATTGGTCGAAAAAATTTTGTGCCCATCCTGTCAGTTTGACCTAGGAAGAGTTTTGAGACACTCGCCATTATAGTGATTTTTCGCAAAAAAAAAGAAGCGCAAAAAAAAAACAGCGCAAAAAAAAGAGCGAAAAAAATAATTCCAGAGTGTGCTTTTTCCTTGCTTACGTGCAGCGCCATGATTTTGTTAGTGTTCTAGCCTCGCGTCTCTAACACGGTCTAGCCTAGGACCAGCACAGTATCGCCGTTGAGCGTTTATTCAAATTTGCATCTCTGAATTGATTATTGCTGACCCTTTTTGCTACCATATTATAAGCCTTCCCAGCTCCACATACATCTACGTCGTGCGTTTGACTCTCCCTGGTAATCGCTCTATCCAAGCTTTGAGAGTTTTGACTACAACGGTTGCCGATCACCGCCTGCTGCTGGGTAAGAACTGGTAAGAATTTGAGTTTTGCTTGACGGGTTTGTGATACACCACCACCACTTCTTAGTAGTCTGTAGGATCATATTCTTGTGTGTTTCTATTTGCTGCTAACCATGGTAGGATCACAAGCCGATGAGACTGATTGGGAGAACCTGACGAACAAACAGCTACATGATAAATTTTAGCAAATGATGAGTGGACAGGTGCAAGATGTGCTAAACAGATTTGACGAGGCCATGGAGAAGATAGATGGCATGGAGAAGACATTCGAAACAAAGCTTGATAGCAAGTTTAATGAATTGCTCGCGCGTTTACCACCACCACCGCCGGCTTCACCTATCGCACCTCTGCAACACCAACAACAATGCATCCTTCCGAATCAGTATGGACGAGCGAAGCGTGTTCCTATTGAGGATGGCCAAACTTCTGGTGCTGCTGTTCCTGTTATTGATGCTTCTTTGGCTCCTGCTACTGCTGCTGCTGGTACCCAGGAGGATGATGAGTATGCGGGCGATTATGAGGATGAGGTTGATCAAAATCAGAACTACGTGCACCCACCAGCACCACGACCAGCAGGTCGACCTCAGGTATATATTCGTAATGGTAGGCCTGCACCACCACCTCAGGTACAAGATGATGTGCATATTCCTAAACTGAAATTGAATATTCCACCATTTGAGGGTAGATATGTTCCTGATATATATCTTACTTGGGAGTTAGAAACTGAACAACGTTTTACATGTTTACAATATCCCGAGGAGAGACGGGTTGCTGCTGCTGTTTGTGCTTTCACTAGTTTTGCATGTGTATGGTGGTCTGAACATTGTAGATTATATCCTATTCCAACTACTTGGGCTGCTTTGAAAACTGCTATGCGTACGCGTTGGGTTCCACCATATTATCAACGTGAATTGCTTCAAAAATTGCAGCGTTTAAGACAAGGGAAAAATTCTGTAGAAGAATATTATCAGGAATTACAAACTGGCATGATTAGATGTGGTATTGTTGAGGAGAATGAAGCTATGCTTGCACGTTTTCTGGGTGGATTAAATAGAGAGATTCAGACCATTCTAGACTATAAGGAGTATACTAATATAACTCGTTTATTCCATCTTGCTTGTAAAGCTGAACGTGAAGTGCAGGATCGACAAGCATTGGCGCGATCTAACTTTTCTGCAGGCCGACCTTCATCATGGACACCGCATGCATCTTCTACTTCAACTGCACCAGCACCTCAATCAGGTGCCTCCTCCAGTCGTGATACAAGAAAACAGGCACAACCACCATTATCTGCCAAGAGCGCACCTGCTGGGCCTACACAGAGTTCTTCTTCTTCCATGGCATCAACAGGGCACACAAGTGATATTATTTGTCGTCGTTGTAAGGGAGGAGGTCATTATGCGAGAGAATGCAAATCTCCGCGTGTGATGATTGCTACCGCAGATGGTGGATATGAGTCCGCTAGTGACTATGATGAGGAGACTTTGGCTCTTATTACACGTGAAGAACATGGTGGAGATGATTCTGATCATGAGACGCAATACATGGCTCCTGAAGACGCTGACAGGTATGAATGTTCAGTTGCTCAACATGTTTTGAGTGTGCAGGTCACACAAGCTGAGAAAAATCAGAGGCACAATTTGTTCCATACCAAGGGAGTTGTGAAGGAACGTTCTGTGCGCGTCATAATAGACGGAGGGAGCTGCAACAACTTGGCTAGCATGGAGATGGTGGAGAAGCTTTCTATCACCACAAGACCACATCCACATCCTTACTACATCCAATGGTTCAACAACAGCGGCAAGGTTAAGGTAACACGTATTGTTTGTGTGCATTTTAGTATCTCTACATATGCTGATTATGTTGATTGTGATGTGGTACCTATGCAAGCATATTCCTTATTACTTGGTAGACCATGGCAATTTGATAAAAACTCTGTACACCATGGTAGAAACAATCACTATACTCTTGTTCATAAGGATAAAAATATTACTTTGCTTCCTATGACTCCTGATTCCATTTTGAAAGATGATATTAATAGAGCTAATAAAGCAAAACAGGAGAAGAATAAGAGTGAAAATCAGATTGTGGCAAAATAATTTGAGCAACAAATGAAGCCTAATAATAAACCATCTAGTGTTGCTTCTGAAATTAAATTGAAAAGTGCATGTTTATTTGCCACCAAATCTGATATTGATGAGCTAGATTTCAGCAAATCTGTTTGCTATGCTTTTGTGTGCAAAGAGGCATTATTTTCATTCGAGGACGTGCCTTCCTCTTTGCCTCCTGCTGTCACTAACATTTTGTAGGAGTTCGCTGACGTCTTTCCACAAGACGTGCCACCAGGATTACCGCCTATTCGAGGGATTGAGCATCAGATTGACTTAATTCCCGGTGCTTCACTGCCAAACCGTGCACCATACCGTACCAATCCAGAGGAGACGAAGGAGATTATGCGTCAAGTACAAGAGCTTCTCGACAAAGGTTATATACGCGAATCCCTTAGTCCTTGTGCTGTTCCTATTATTCTAGTGCCGAAAAAGGATGGTACATCACGTATGTGTGTTGATTGTAGAGGCATTAATAATATTACTATTCATTATCGTCATCCTATTCCCAGGCTCGATGATATGCTTGATGAATTGAGTGGCTCTACAATATTCTCCAAAGTTGATTTGCGTAGTGGATACCATCAAAGTCGTATGAAATTGGGAGATGAATGGAAAACAGCATTTAAAACTAAGTTTGGATTATATGAGTGGTTAGTCATGCCTTTTGGGTTAACTAATGCACCTAGTACTTTCATGAGATTAATGAACGAAGTTTTACGTGCTTTCATTGGATGATTTGTGGTAGTTTACTTTGATGACATATTGATTTATAGCAGATCTTTGGAAGAACATTTGGAACATTTACGTGTTGTTTTCATTGCTCTACGTGATGCACATTTGTTTGGTAACCTTGGGAAGTGCACCTTTTGCACCGACTGAGTATCTTTTCTTGGCTATGTTGTTACTCCACAGGGAATTGAAGTTGATAAAGCCAAGATTGAAGCTATTGAGAGTTGGCCGCAGCCCAAAACGGTCACACAAGTGAGGAGTTTTCTTGGCCTCGCTGGATTCTATAGGCGTTTTGTGAGAGATTTCAGCACCATTGCTGCACCTCTCAATGAGCTTACAAAGAAAGATGTGCCTTTTCTTTGGGGTACCGCACAGGAAGAAGCCTTCTCGGTATTGAAAGATAAGTTGACACATGCTCCTTTACTCCAAATTCCTGATTTTAATAAGACTTTTGAGCTTGAAAGTGATGCTAGTGGAATTGGATTAGGCTGTGTGTTATTACAAGATGGCAAACCTGTTGCATACTTTTCTGAAAAATTGAGTGGGCCTAGTCTGAATTATTCTACTTATGATAAAGAATTATATGCTCTTGTTCGGACTTTAGAAACATGGCAACATTATTTATGGCCCAAAGAATTTGTTATACATTCTGATCATGAATCTTTGAAACATATTAAAAGTCAAGCTAAACTGAATCGTAGACATGCTAAATGGGTTGAATTCAATGAGACTTTTCCTTATGTCATTAAACACAAGAAGGGAAAAGAAAATGTTATTGCTGATGCATTGTCTCGCCGCTATACTATGCTTTCACAACTTGACTTCAAAATATTTGGTTTGGAGACCATCAAAGATCAATATGTGCATGATGCTGATTTTAAAGATGTAATGCAGAATTGTAAAGAAGGAAGAATGTGGAACAAGTTCGTCGTTAATGATGGATTTGTGTTTCGTGCTAACAAGCTATGCATTCCAGCTAGCTCCGTTCGTCTTTTGTTGTTGCAGGAGGCGCATGGAGGAGGATTAATGGGACACTTTGGCGTGAAGAAGACGGAGGATGTACTTGCTACACATTTCTTTTGGCCAAAGATAAGACGGGATGTTGAACGTTTTATTGCTCGCTGCACTACATGTCAAAAAGCTAAGTCACGACTCAATCCTCATGGTTTATATATGCCTTTGCCTGTACCTAGTGTTCCTTGGGAGGATATATCTATGGACTTTGTTTTAGGTTTACCTCGAACAAAGAAGGGGAGGGATAGCATATTTGTTGTCGTGGATAGATTCTCGAAAATGGCACACTTTATACCATGTCATAAAAGCGATGATGCTGTTAATGTTGCTGATTTGTTCTTTCGTGAAATTATTCGCTTGCATGGTGTGCCAAATACTATTGTTTCAGATCGTGATACTAAATTTCTTAGCCACTTTTGGAGATGTTTATGGGCTAAGTTGGGGACTAAACTGCTTTTTAGTACTACTTGTCACCCCCAAACTGATGGACAAACTGAAGTAGTCAATAGAACGTTGTCTACTATGCTTAGGGCTGTTTTGAAGAATAATAAGAAAATGTGGGAGGAATGCTTGCCTCATATTGAATTTGCTTATAATCGTTCATTGCATTCTACTACTAAGATGCGCCCATTTGAAGTTGTGTATGGTTTCCTACCTCGTGCACCTATTGATTTGTTGCCTCTTCCATCTTCGGAGAAGGTTAATTTTGATGCTAAAAAACGTGCTGAATTGATTTTAAAAATGCATGAGTTAACTAAGGAAAACATTGAGCGTATGAATGCTAAATATAAACTTGCTGGAGATAAGGGTAGAAAACATGTTGTGTTTGCACCTGGAGATCTTGTTTGGTTACATTTGCGTAAGGATAGATTTCCTGATTTGTGCAAATCAAAGTTAATGCCACGTGTTGATGGTCCCTTTAAGGTGTTAGAGAAAATAAATGATAATGCATATAAACTTGAGCTGCCTGCAGATTTTGGGGTTAGTCCCACTTTTAACATTGCAGATTTCAAGCCTTATTTGGGTGAGGAAGATGAACTTCCGTCGAGGACGACTTCATTTCAAGAAGGGGAGGATGATGAGGACATCAATACAATTGTTACACCCACAGCCCCTGCTGCTATACATACTGGACCAATTACTAGAGCTCGTGCACGCCAACTAAATTACCAGGTACTTTCGTTTCTTGGTAATGATTCTAATGTTCATGAGAATATGATGCAGCCTAAATTGGATACATTTGTTTTGCTTACAAATGAAGGGCCTAGCTTGGAGAAGGATGAACATTGGAGCAAGAACAAGCATGGAGATGATGGCATGCGCAAGGGGAACAAGAACGGAGTTACAAGTGATGATTTCAGGACTTTGCAGCCACCATAATGGGTGCATGAAGCCTTGGACGAAATATACAAGATGCCACTTCATAAATTTCGTCCCGAGGCTATTTTAGGTGCTGCGTCACCTTATTATTGGGCCAGGCCCATGTAATTTCGAAATACATAAGTATAGGCTATTTTTAGAGTATGTATGTGTGGGGAAACAAGAGATAGGGTTGATTTCGGACCCCTCCACCAAGGGCCACGAAATTCCCCCCCTCTTCCTCCATATATACATCCCTTAGGGCATCGTTTAGACTTCGGGTTTTGTTTAGATTAAAAGTTCGCCATAGCTGCAACTTCGCGTACTTCGTTTGTGTTCAACGACCAGACAAAGGCGTCACAGAACCCCCCCCCCCTTGATCAATAAAGCTTTCATCTTATATTCGCAATATCCAGATTGCAATTTCAGTTTCTTGCTTGTTCTTTGTTTGCTCGCAGGAAACAGACCCTCATGGTCAGGTTGATCGTGCTCCGGCGTGGTCAATAACCTCTCGGAGTTGGTTTAGCGATTGCTAAGGCGCGACGTCCTCGCACGTTCATAGTCGGATCGTCAAAGTCGACTGCCACCAAAGCGATATCCATCATCTCATCGAAAGACGGGACACCTTTGCCTCTATCAGTATGACAACCGGCAGGAGCCACAGGAGTTGTCTTTATTTATTGTATGACCTGCATGTCATTGAACAACGCCATGTAATTACTTTACTTTATTGCTAACCGGTAGCCATAGTAGTAGAAGTAATAAGTTGGCGGGACAACTTCATGGAGACACGATGATGGAGATCATGGTGTCATGCCGGTGACGATGATGATCATGGAGCCCCGAAGATGGAGATCAAAAGGAGCAAAATGATATTGGCCATATCATGTCACTTTTTGATTGCATGCGATGTTTATCATGTTTATGCATCTTATTTTCTTAGAACGACGGTAGTAAATAAGATGATCCCTCATTAAAATTTCAAGAAAGTGTTCCCCCTAACTGTGCACCGTTGCGAAAGTTCGTCGTTTCGAAGCACCACGTGATGATCGGGTGTGATAGATTCTTACGTTCACATACAACGGGTGTAAGCCAGATTTACACATGCGAAACACTTAGGTTGACTTGACGATCCTAGCATGTACAGACATGGCCTCGGAACACAAGAGACGGAAAGGTTGAGCATGAGTCGTATAGTAGATACAATCAACATGAAGATGTTCACCGATGATGACTAGTCCGTCTCACGTGATGATCAGACACGGCCTAGTTGACTCGGATCATGTAATCACTTAGATGACTAGAGGGATGTCTATCTGAGTGGGAGTTCATAAGATGAACTTAATTATCCTGAACATAGTCAATAGATCTTTGCAAATTATGTCGTAAGCTCGCGTTTTAGTTCTACCGTTTTAGATATGTTCCTAGAGAAAATTTAGTTGAAAGTTGATAGTAGCAATTATGCGGACAGTAGAAAGCTTATGTCCTTAATGCACCACTCAGTGTGTTGAACCCCAAACATCGTTTGTGGATGTTGAGAACATTAGACATACACGTTTTGATAACTACATGATAGTTCAGTTAAACGGTTTAGATTGAGGCACCAAAGACGTTTTTTGAAACGTCGCAGAACATATGAGATGTTTCAAGGGATGAAATTGGGATTTCAGGCTCGTGCCCACGTCAAGAGGTATAAGACCTCTGACAATTTTCTTAGCCTGCAAACTAAGGGAGAAAAGCTCGATCGTTGAGCTTGTGCTCAGATTGTTTGAGTGCAACAATCACTTGAATCGAGTGGGAGTTGATCTTCCAGATGAGATAGTGATGTTTCTCCAAAGTCATTGCCACCAAGCTGCTAGAGCTTCATGATGAACTATAACATATCAGGGATAGATATGATGATCCTTGAGGTATTCGCGATGTTTGACACCGCGAAAGTAGAAATCAAGAAGGAGCATCAATTTTTGATGGTTGGTGAAACCACTAGTTTTAAGAAGGGCAAGGGCAAGAAGGGATACTTCATGAAACGGCAAATTAGCTGCTACTCTAGTGAAGAAACCCAAGGTTGAACCCAAACCCGAGACTAAGTGCTTCTGTAATAAGGGGAACAGCCACTGGAGCAGAATTACCCTAGATACTTGGTAGATGAGAAGGTTGGCAAGGTCGATAGAAGTATATTGGATATACATTATGTTAATGTGTACTTTACTAGTGCTCCTAGTAGCACCAGGGTATTAGGATACCGGTTCGGTTGCTAAGTGTTAGTAACTCGAAATAAAAGAGCTACAGAATAAATAGAGACCAGCTGAAGGTGAGCTTACGATATGTGTTGGAAGTGTTTCCATGTTTGATGTGATCAAACATCGCACGCTCCCTCTACCATCAAGATTAGTATTAAACCTAAATAATTGTCATTTGGTGTTTGCGTTGAGCATAGACATGATTGGATTATGTCTATCGCAATACAGTTATTCATTTAAGGAGAATAATGGTTACTCTGTTTATTTGAATAATACCTTCAATGGTCTTGCACCTAAAGGAATGGTTTATTGAATCTCGATCGTAGTGATACACATTTTTCATGCCAAAAGATATAAGATAGTAATGATAGTACCACTTACTTGTGGCACTGCCATGTAAATCATATTGGTATAAAACGCATGAAGAAGCTCCATGTTGATGGATCTTTGGACTCACTCGTTTTTGAAAAGTTTGAGACATGCAAACCATGTCTATTGGTATGTATGCATGAAGAAACTCCATGCAGATGGATCATTTGGACTCACTTGATTTTGAATCACTTGAGATATGCGAATCATACCACATGGGCAAGATGACTAAAAAGCCTCGTTTTCAGTAAGATGGAACAAGAGAGCAACTTGTTGGAAGTAATACATTTTGATGTGTGCTGTCCAATGAGTGTCGAGGCACTGAGTGGATATCGTTATGTTCTTACTTCACAGATGATTTGAGTAGATGCTAAGTGTATTTACTTGATGAAACACAAGTCTGAATCATTGAAAGGTTCAAGTAATTTTAGAGTGAAGTTGAAGATCATCGTGATAAGAGGATAAAATGTCTATGATATGATCATAGAGATGAGTATCTGAGTTACGAGCTTTGGCACGCAATTAAGACATTGTGGGAATTGTTTCACAATTAATACCGCCTGGAACACCATAGTGTGATGGTGTGTCCGAACATCATAGTTGCACCCTATTGGATATGGTGCGTACCATGATGTCTCTTATCGAATTACCACTATCGTTCTTGGGTTAGGCATTAGAGACAACCGCATTCACTTTAAAATAGGGCACCACGTAATTCCGTTGAGACGACACTGTTTGAACTATGGTTTGGAGAAACCTAAGTTGTCGTTTCTTAAAAGTTTGGGGCTGCGACGCTTATGTGAAAAAGTTTCAGGTTGATAAGCTCGAACCCAAAGCAGATAAAATGCATCTTCATAGGACACCCAAAACAGTTGGGTACACCTCCTAATTCAAATCCGAAAGCAATAGCGATTGTTTCTTGAATCGGGTCCTTTCTTGAGGAAAGGTTTGTCTCGAGAATTGAGTGGGAGGATGGTGGAGACTTGATGAGGTTATTGAACCGTCACTTCAACTAGTGTGTAGCAGGGCACAGGAAGTTGTTCCTATGGCGCCTACACCGATTGAAGTAGAAGCTTATGATAGTGATCATGAAGTTTTGGATCAAGTCACTACCGTACCTCGTAGGGTGACAAGGATGTGTACTACTTCAGAGTGGTACAGTAATCCTGTCTTGAAGGTCATGTTGCTAGACAACAATGAACCTACGAGCTATGGAGAAGCGATGGTGGGCCCAGATTCCGACAAATGGTTAGAAGCCATGAAATCCGAGATAGGATCCATGTATCATAACAAAGCATGGACTTTGGTGGACTTGCCCGATGATCGGCAAGCCATTGAGATAAATGGATCTTGAATAAGAAGACGGACGTGGACGGTAATGTAACCGTCTATGAAGCTCGACTTGTGGCGAAGAGTTTTTCACAAGTTCAAAGAGTTGACTACTTTGAGATTTTCTCATCCGTAGCAATGCTTAAGTCTGTCGGAATCATGTTAGCATTAGCTGCATTTATGAAATCTGGCAAATGGATGTCAAAACGAGTTTCCTTACCAGTTTTCGTAAGGAAAGGTTGTATGTGATACAATCAGAAAGGTTTTGTCGATCCTAAGGATGCTGAAAGGTATGCTAGCTCCAGCGATCCTTCCATGGACTGGAGTAAGCATCTCGGAGTGGGAATATGCACTTTGATAAGATGATCAAAGATTTTAGGTGTATACAAAGTTTTTGAGAAACTTGTATTTCCAAAGAAGTGAGTGGGAGCACTATAGAATTTCTAATGAGTATATGTTGTTGACATATTGATGATCAGAAATGATGTAGAATTTCTAGAAAGCATATAGGGTTATTTGAAAGATGTTTTTCAGTAGAAAACCTGGATTAAGCTACTTGAACATTGAGCATCGAGATCTATAAGGATAGATCAAAATGCTTAATAATACTTTCAAATGAGCATGTACCTTGACATGATCTTGAAAGTGTTCAAGATGGATCAGTCAAAGAAGGAGTTTTTCCTGAGTTGTAAGGTATGAAGTAAAGACTTAAAGCTCAACCACGGCAGAAAAGAGAGAAAGGACGAAGGTCGTCCCCTATGCTTTAGACGTAGGCTCTACAGTATGCTATGCTAAGTATCGCACCTGATGTGTGCCTTGCCACATGTCTGGCAAGAGGGTACAAAGGTGATCAAGGAGTGGATCACCAGATAGCGGTCAAAATTATTCTTAGAGGAATAAGGATTTGTTTCTCGATTATGGAGGTGATAAAGAGTTCGGCGTAAAGGGTTACGACGATGCAAGCTTTAACACCTATCCGAATGACTCTGAGTAGCAAACCGGATACATATAGTGGAGCGACCATTTGGAATAGCTCCAAGTGGAGCATGGAAGCAACATTTACAATATGACCTAGAGATTTGCAAAGTACATACGGATCTGAATGTTGCAGACCCATTGACTAAAAACTTCTCTCACAAGCAAAACATGATCAAACTCCAGAACTCATTGAGTCTTAATCACATGATGATGTGAACTAGTTTAATGACACTAGTAAACTCTTTGGATGTTGGTCACATGGCGATGTGACGTGTTAGTGTTAATCGCATGGCGATGTGAACTAGATTATTGACTCTATTGCAAGTGGGAGACTGTTGGAAATATGCCCTAGAGGCAATAATAAATTAGTTATTATTATATTTCCTTGTTCATGATAATCGTTTATTATCCATGCTATAATTGTATTGATAGGAAACTCAGATACATGTGTGTATACATAGACAACACCATGTCCCTAGTAAGCCTCTATTGACTAGCTTGTTAATCAATAGATGGTCACGGTTTCCTGACCATGGACTTTGGATGTCATTGATGACGGGATCACATCATTAGGAGAATGATGTGATGGACAAGACCCAATCCTAAGCCTAGCACAGAGATCGTGTAGTTCGTATGCTAAAGCTTTTCTAATGTCAAGTATCTTTTCCTTAGACCATGAGATTGTGCAACTCCCAGATACCTTAGGAATGCTTTGGGTGTACCAAACGTCACAACGTAATTGGGTGACTATAAAGGTGCACTACAGGTATCTCCGAAAGTGTCTGTTGGGTTGGCACGAATCGAGACTGGGATTTGTCACTCCGTGTGACGGAGAGGTATCTCCGGGCCCACTCGGTAGGACATCATCATAATGTGCACAATGTGACCAAGGGGTTGATCACGAGATGGTGCGTTACGGAACGAGTAAAGAGACTTGCCGGTAACGAGATTGAACAAGGTATCGGGATACCGACGATCGAATCTCGGGCAAGTACTATACCGCTAGACAAAGGGTATTGTATACGGGATTGATTGAGTCCTCGACATCCTGGTTCATCCGATGAGATCATTGTTGAACATGTGGGAGCCAACATGGGTATCCAGATCCCGCTGTTGGTTATTGACCGGAGAACGTCTCGGTCATGTCTACATGTCTCCCGAACCCGTAGGGTCTACACACTTAAGGTTCGATGACGCTAGGGTTATAAAGGAAGTTTGTATGTGGTTACGAATGTTGTTCGGAGTCCCAGATGAGATCCCGGACGTCACGAGGAGTTCTGGAATGGTCCGGAGGTAAGGATTTATATATGGGAAGTCCTATTTTGGCCACCGGAAAATGTTCGGGATTTTTCGGTATTGTACTGGGAAGGTTCTAGAAGGTTCCGGAGTGGGCCCCACCTGCATGGGGGGACCCACATGAACATGGGTAGTGGGGGCAAGGCCCCACACCCCTGGTCAAGGCGCACCAAGATCCCCCCTTAGAAGGAATAAGATCATATCCCGAAGGGATAAGATGAAGATCCCTAAAAAGGGGGATAACAATCGGTGGGGAAGGAAATGATGGGATTTCTTTCCTCCCACCTTGGCCAACGCCCCAATGGACTTGGAGGGCAAGAAACCAGCCCCTCCACCCCTATATATAGTGGGGAGGCGCATGGGAGATTCACACGAAGTTCTGGTGCAGCCCTCCCCCTCTCCCAAGTCCTCCTCCTCTCCCGCGGTGCTTGGCGAAGCCCTGCAGGATTGCCACGCTCCTCCACCACTACCACGCCGTCGTGTTGCTGCTGGATGGAGTCTTCCTCAACCTCTCCCTCTCTCCTTGCTGGATCAAGGCATGGGAGACGTCACCGGGCTGTACGTGTGTTGAACGCGGAGGTGCCGTCCGTTCGGCACTAGGATCTCCGGTGATTTGGATCACGACGAGTACGACTCCTTCAACCCCGTTCTCTTGAACGCTTCCGCTTAGCGATCTACAAGGGTATGTAGATGCACTCTCCTTCCCCTCATTGCTGGTTTCTCCATAGATAGATCTTGGTGACACGTAGGAAAATTTTGAATTTCTGCTACGTTCCCCAACAAGAATCAAGATAGTCATACCTTTGTTGTCGTAGAAGTGATCCATGACATTACCAAAATTATCATCACGGAAGTGTCCACTTCCATGACGATAAATCGCGTGTCACAGTAGTGCTTTCGTCAAGGGTGACCGACACGTGGCATCCACAGTAACGGAACGCCGTTAAGCTATCGGGTCGGGTTTTGGATCCGATAACCCATTAACAGCCCCGACCAATGGGGATTTTCCACGTGTAAAATCATCATTGGCTGGAGGAGACACGTGTCAGCTCCGCATTGGTGCAGGTGTCACTCATCCAATGGGCGAGACGCGCCTATGATATGTTGACACGTGGACCGGCCCATCAAGTTTAAATGGGCCGGCTCAACTAAAGGCCCACAAGATTTTACGGACCATAATGGGCCGGCCCAGCTAAAGGCCCACGAGATTTTGCGGACCACAATGGGCTGGCCCAGCTAAAGGCCCACAAGATTTTGCGGGCCATAATGGGCCGGCCCAGGTAAAGGCCCACAAGATTTTTGTGTGCCATAATGAGCCGGCCCATGTAAAGGCCCACAAGATTCCTGCGGATCATAATGGGCCAGCCCAGCTAAAGGCCCACGAGATTTCGCCGACATTAATGGGCCGGCCCAGCTATGGGCCCACAAGATTTTGAGGACCCTAGTAGGCCGGCCCATTAACTGGTTGCCATGTTTTGGGCCAAATGCCGGCCCATATTTGATCCGGTCCATTAATGTCCTACCACATTCCGGGCCTAATAATGGCCCATATGAGATCCGGCCCGTTAAAAGCCTATGACATTCAGGGCCAAATTATGGCCCAGATCAGGTCCGACCCTAAAAGAGGCTTTGGGCTAAATTATGTCCCAAATCAGATTTTGCCCGTCAACTGGAGGCTATGCTTTTGGGCCCACTTGCTAAAGTCCCATTTATTTATTTGGCCTGATATTAGTTTCGTCCTGTTAAGGGCCCGTTTAACATTTCGACCCTATATTAATTTCGGCCTGTTAAAAGCCCGTCATATAGTTGGGCCTAACTACGGCCTGGTTTGCATCCGGCCTACTCGCAAACGATATCTGATTGGGCCAAACAAGGACCGAGACAATTTTGGCCTATTAAAAGCCCGTGATTTGATTCGCACAATCATGGGCCGGGGTCCATTTCAGGCTATTGCCGGCCCCTGAGCTGTTCAGCACGTTTCAGGCCCAACCTACTTCTCAGCCTCCTAAAAGCCCATTGAGTTTTCTTGCGAAAAGAGGGCCGGGGGTTACTCAGCCTATTAAAGGCCCGAATCTACTAGTTGGCCAGTTTACTTTTGGCCTTTTAACGGACCAACATGACGGGGCCCATGATGCAGATCATACATCGTGATTGCATGACGACCCGATTATGTACCGTAATTTTACAGTTTGGTCGGTTTACTGCGAAGACAGGATATATATACAGTAAAATAAATGCAGCATTATGAATAATAAAAAAACCTAGACCAATAAAGAAATTACGGCATATTTCAACCACTGGGCATCAAAGTTCGCCACTATGATAATAAAGCACAAGCAGACAGCAGATTACATACACTGGGCATCAAAGATCGCCACCAGTGCAAATAAACACGACGAAAAATAATATACAAAACCGACAGCACTTCAATAGAGTTCAAGAAAGGTTAGCCCTGCTGGGGAGCTCCAGCGCAAGGAGTTGAGCAAGCTGATGAGACTGCGCTTGTTCAACACTTATATCTTCCTCACTCTGAAAGATAGACAAGTAGACAGATGACAAGTTTTGCATATAAAAGTATCAGTGCTGATAATTCATCACATTTCTTACTTACGAATAAAGTGACACAGTTTAAAATTGCATTAACACAATATGGTATTGTTCAGGTCAAGACATGGCAGGAAATGACATTGTGAAGGAATTGGCAGCTTCACGACACCACTGGATTACAGATCAAGAACTCATAAGTATCAATGGTTAGTGTGCTGTCAATTTTATCCCATTCCAGAAGAGACGGTTTAAATAATAGTTGAATGATATGACATTGTTCATAGCTAAGACATTGCAGAGTATGCCATTGTGCTGTAGTGGGTAGGTTCACCACACAACTAGATTACGGATGAAGACCAGAAGCATACATGCAGTGCAAAAGAAGGTCACTTGCTCTATATAGTTTAATTTACATGGTATGAAGAAGGAACTTGGTTGTACAACTGAAAACTTAAATTGAGAAGGACAAACTTTTGTTTATGAAATACATAATAAACTTTAAACATGCAATTTGATGCAAACACCAAAAATAAATAGCTGTTGCAGTCATGCCTAACCAAATATACACAACAAAGTTTGAAGGCTTGAGAAGGACAAACTCATATTACTAGTGAAGACAGGCTCTATAAAGCCTTGT